>NW_027184865.1:0-102793 GCF_040668555.2 Bombus flavifrons | reverse complement strand
TATAACGTTATATAGTATGACGTTATAACGTATAACGTCATATAGTATTACGTTATAGCGTATAACGTTATATAGTATTACGTTATAACGTATAACGTTATATAGTATTACGTTATAACGTATAACGTTATATAGTATTACGTTATAACGTATAACGTTATATAGTGTTATGTTATAACGTATAACGTTATATAGTATTACGTTATATCGTATAACGTTATATAGTATTACGTTATAACGTATAACGTTATATAGTATTACCATATAACGTATAACGTTATATAGTATTAGGTTATAACGTTATATAGTATCACCATATAACGTATAACGTTATATAGTATTACCATGTAACGTATAACGTTATATAGTATTACGTTATAACGTATAACTTTATATAGTATTACGTTACAACGTATAACGTTATATAGTATTACGTTATAACGTATAACGTTATATAGTATTACGTTATAACGTTTAACGTTATATAGTATTACGTTATAACGTATAACGTTATATAGTATTACCATATAACGTATAACGTTATATAGTATTACGTTACAACGTATAACGTTATATAGTATTACGTTATAACGTATAACGTTATATACTATTACGTTATAACGTATAACGTTATATAGTATCACCATATAACGTATAACGTTATATAGTATCACCATGTAACGTATAACGTTATATAGTATCACCATGTAACGTATAACGTTATATAGTATTACGTTATAACGTATAACGTTATATAGTATGACGCTATAACGTATAACGTTATATAGTATTACCATATAACGTATAACGTTATATAGTATTACCATATAACGTATAACGTTATATAGTATTACCATGTAACGTATAACGTTATATAGTATTACGTTATAACGTATAACGTTATATAGTATTACGTTATAACGTATAACGTTATATAGTATTACGTTATAACGTATAACGTTATATAGTCTTACCATATAACGTATAACGTTATATAGTATTACGTTATAACGTATAACGTTATATAGTATTACGTTATATAGTATTACGTTATAACGTATAACGTTATATAGTATTACGTTATAACGTATAACGTTATATAGTATTACGTTATAACGTATAACGTTGTATAGTATTACGTTATAACGTATAACGTTATATAGTATTACGTTATAACGTATAACGTTATATAGTATTACGTTATAACGTATAACGTTATATAGTATCACCATGTAACGTATAACGTTATATAGTATCACCATGTAACGTATAACGTTATATAGTATCACCATGTAACGTAGAACGTTATATAGTATTACCATATAACGTATAACGTTATATAGTATTAGGTTATAACGTTATATAGTATCACCATATAACGTATAACGTTATATAGTATTACGTTATATCGTATAACGTTATGTAGTATTACGTTATAACGTATAACGTTATATAGTATTATGTTATAACGTATAACGTTATATAGTATTACGTTATAACGTATAACGTTATATAGTATTACGTTATAACGTATAACGTTATATAGTATTACGTTATAACGTATAACGTTATATAGTATTACGTTATAACGTATAACGTTATATAGTATTACGTTATAACGTTTAACGTTATATAGTATTACGTTATAACGTATAACGTTATATAGTATTACCATATAACGTATAACGTTATATAGTATTACGTTATAACGTATAACTTTATATAGTATTACGTTACAACGTATAACGTTATATAGTATTATAATATAACGTATAACGTTATATAGTATTACGTTATAACGTATAACGTTATATACTATTACGTTATAACGTATAACGTTATATAGTATCACCATATAACGTATAACGTTATATAGTATCACCATGTAACGTATAACGTTATATAGTATCACCATGTAACGTATAACGTTATATAGTATTACGTTATAACGTATAACGTTATATAGTATGACGCTATAACGTATAACGTTATATAGTATTACCATATAACGTATAACGTTATATAGTATTACCATATAACGTATAACGTTATATAGTATTACCATGTAACGTATAACGTTATATAGTATCACCATGTAACGTATAACGTTATATAGTATTACGCTATAACGTATAACGTTATATAGTATTACGTTATAACGTATAACGTTATATAGTCTTACCATATAACGTATAACGTTATATAGTATTACGTTATAACGTATAACGTTATATAGTATTACGTTATAACGTATAACGTTATATAGTATTACGTTATAACGTATAACGTTATATAGTATTACGTTATAACGTATAACGTTATATAGTCTTACCATATAACGTATAACGTTATATAGTATTACGTTATAACGTATAACGTTATATAGTATTACGTTATATAGTATTACGTTATAACGTATAACGTTATATAGTATTACGTTATAACGTATAACGTTATATAGTATTACGTTATAACGTATAACGTTATATAGTATTACGTTATAACGTATAACGTTATATAGTATTACGTTATAACGTATAACGTTATATAGTATTACGTTATAACGTATAACGTTATATAGTATTACGTTATAACGTATAACGTTATATAGTATTACGTTATAACGTATAACGTTATATAGTATCACCATGTAACGTATAACGTTATATAGTATCACCATGTAACGTATAACGTTATATAGTATCACCATGTAACGTATAACGTTATATAGTATTACGTTATAACGTATAACGTTATATAGTATGACGTTATAACGTATAACGTTATATAGTATTACGTTATAGCGTATAACGTTATATAGTATTGCGTTATAACGTATAACGTCATATAGTATTACGTTATAACGTATAACGTTATATAGTATTACGTTATAACGTTTAACGTTATATAGTATTACCATATCACGTATAAAGTTATATAGTATTACGGTATAACGTATAACGTTATATACTATTACGTTATAACGTTATATAGTATCACCATGTAACGTATAACGTTATATAGTATTACGTTATAACGTATAACGTTATATAGTATCACCATGTAACGTACAACGTTATATAGTATTACGTTATAACGTATAACGTTATATAGTATTACGTTATAACGTATAACGTTATATAGTATTACGTTATATCGTATAACGTTATATAGTATTACGTTATAACGTATAACGTTATATAGTATTACCATATAACGTATAACGTTATATAGTATTAGGTTATAACGTTATATAGTATCACCATATAACGTATAACGTTATATAGTATTACGTTATATCGTATAACGTTATATAGTATTACGTTATAACGTATAACGTTATATAGTATTACGTTATAACGTATAACGTTATATAGTATTACGTTATAACGTATAACGTTATATAGTATTACGTTATAACGCATAACGTTATATAGTATCACCATGTAACGTATAACGTTATATAGTATTACCATGTAACGTATAACGTTATATAGTATCACCATGTAACGTATAACGTTATATAGTATTACGCTATAACGTATAACGTTATATAGTATTACGTTATAACGTATAACGTTATATAGTCTTACCATATAACGTATAACGTTATATAGTATTACGTTATAACGTATAACGTTATATAGTATTACGTTATAACGTATAACGTTATATAGTATTACGTTATAACGTATAACGTTATATAGTATTACGTTATAACGTATAACGTTATATAGTCTTACCATATAACGTATAACGTTATATAGTATTACGTTATAACGTATAACGTTATATAGTATTACGTTATATAGTATTACGTTATAACGTATAACGTTATATAGTATTACGTTATAACGTATAACGTTATATAGTATTACGTTATAACGTATAACGTTATATAGTATTACGTTATAACGTATAACGTTATATAGTATTACGTTATAACGTATAACGTTATATAGTATTACGTTATAACGTATAACGTTATATAGTATTACGTTATAACGTATAACGTTATATAGTATCACCATGTAACGTATAACGTTATATAGTATCACCATGTAACGTATAACGTTATATAGTATCACCATGTAACGTATAACGTTATATAGTATTACGTTATAACGTATAACGTTATATAGTATGACGTTATAACGTATAACGTTATATAGTATTACGTTATAGCGTATAACGTTATATAGTATTGCGTTATAACGTATAACGTCATATAGTATTACGTTATAACGTATAACGTTATATAGTATTACGTTATAACGTTTAACGTTATATAGTATTACCATATCACGTATAAAGTTATATAGTATTACGGTATAACGTATAACGTTATATACTATTACGTTATAACGTTATATAGTATCACCATGTAACGTATAACGTTATATAGTATTACGTTATAACGTATAACGTTATATAGTATCACCATGTAACGTACAACGTTATATAGTATTACGTTATAACGTATAACGTTATATAGTATTACGTTATAACGTATAACGTTATATAGTATTACGTTATATCGTATAACGTTATATAGTATTACGTTATAACGTATAACGTTATATAGTATTACCATATAACGTATAACGTTATATAGTATTAGGTTATAACGTTATATAGTATCACCATATAACGTATAACGTTATATAGTATTACGTTATATCGTATAACGTTATATAGTATTACGTTATAACGTATAACGTTATATAGTATTACGTTATAACGTATAACGTTATATAGTATTACGTTATAACGTATAACGTTATATAGTATTACGTTATAACGTATAACGTTATATAGTATCACCATGTAACGTATAACGTTATATAGTATTACGTTATAACGTATAACGTTATATAGTATTACCATATAACGTATAACGTTATATAGTATTACGTTATAACGTATAACGTTATATAGTATTACGTTATAACGTATAACGTTATTTAGTATTACCATATAACGTATAACGTTATGTAGTATTACGTTATAACGTATAACGTTATATAGTATTACGTTATGACGTATAACGTTATATAGTATTACGTTATAACGTATAACGTTATATAGTATTACCATATCACGTATAACGTTATATAGTATTACGTTATAACGTATAACGTTATATAGTATTACGTTATAACGTATAACATTATATGGTATTACGTTATTACGTATAACGTTATATAGTATTACGTTATAACGTATAACGTTATATGGTATTACGTTATAACGTATAACGTTATATAGTATTACGTTATAACGTATAACGTTATATAGTATTGCGTTATAACGTATAACGTTATATAGTATTACCATATAACGTATAACGTTATATAGTATTACGTTATAACGTATAACTTTATATAGTATTACGTTATAACGTATAACGTTATATAGTATTACCATATAACGTATAACGTTATATAGTATTACGTTATTACGTATAACGTTATATAGTATTACGTTATAACGTATAACGTTATATGGTATTACGTTATAACGTATAACGTTATATAGTATTACGTTATAACGTATAACGTTATATAGTATTGCGTTATAACGTATAACGTTATATAGTATTACCATATAACGTATAACGTTATATAGTATTACGTTATAACGTATAACGTTATATAGTATTACGTTATAACGTATAACGTTATATAGTATTACGTTATAACGTATAACATTATATGGTATTACGTTATTACGTATAACGTTATATAGTATTACGTTATAACGTATAACGTTATATACTATTACGTTATAACGTATAACGTTATATAGTATTACCATATAACGTATAACGTTATATAGTATTACGTTATAACGTATAACGTTATATAGTATTACGTTATAACGTATAACGTTATATAGTATTACGTTATAACGTATAACATTATATGGTATTACGTTATTACGTATAACGTTATATAGTATTACGTTATAACGTATAACGTTATATACTATTACGTTATAACGTATAACGTTATATAGTATCACCATATAACGTATAACGTTATATAGTATCACCATGTAACGTATAACGTTATATAGTATCACCATGTAACGTATAACGTTATATAGTATTACGTTATAACGTATAACGTTATATAGTATGACGCAATAACGTATAACGTTATATAGTATTACCATATAACGTATAACGTTATATAGTATTACCATATAACGTATAACGTTATATAGTATTACCATATAACGTATAACGTTATATAGTATTACCATATAACGTATAACGTTATATAGTATTACCATATAACGTATAACGTTATATAGTATTACGTTATAACGTATAACGTTATATAGTATTACGTTATAACGTATAACGTTATATAGTATTACGTTATAACGTTTAACGTTATTTAGTATTACCATATAACGTATAACGTTATATAGTATTACCATATAATGTATAACGTTATATAGTATTACCATATAACGTATAACGTTATATAGTATTACGTTATAACGTATAACGTTATATAGTATTATAATATAACGTATAACGTTATATAGTATTACGTTATAACGTATAACGTTATATACTATTACGTTATAACGTATAACGTTACATAGTATCACCATATAACGTATAACGTTATATAGTATCACCATGTAACGTATAACGTTATATAGTATTACGTTATAACGTATAACGTTATATAGTATGACGCTATAACGTATAACGTTATATAGTATTACCATATAACGTATAACGTTATATAGTCTTACCATATAACGTATAACGTTATATAGTATTACGTTATAACGTATAACGTTATATAGTATTACGTTATAACGTATAACGTTATATAGTATTACGTTATAACGTATAACGTTATATAGTATTACGTTATAACGTATAACGTTATATAGTCTTACCATATAACGTATAACGTTATATAGTATTACGTTATAACGTATAACGTTATATAGTATTACGTTATATAGTATTACGTTATAACGTATAACGTTATATAGTATTACGTTATATAGTATTACGTTATAACGTATAACGTTATATAGTATTACGTTATAACGTATAACGTTATATAGTATCACCATGTAACGTATAACGTTATATAGTATCACCATGTAACATATAACGTTATATAGTATTACGTTATAACGTATAACGTTATATAGTATGACGTTATAACGTATAACGTTATATAGTATTACGTTATAACATATATCGTTATATAGTATCACCATATAACGTATAACGTTATATAGTATCACCATGTAACGTATAACGTTATATAGTATCACCATGTAACGTATAACGTTATATAGTATTACCATATAACGTATAACGTTATATAGTATTACGTTATAACGTATAACGTTATATAGTATTACCATATCACGTATAACGTTATATAGTATTACGGTATAACGTATAACGTTATATACTATTACGTTATAACGTTATATAGTATCACCATGTAACGAATAACGTTATATAGTATTACGTTATAACGTATAACGTATAACGTTATATAGTATTACGTTATAACGTATAACGTTATATAGTATTACGTTATAACGTATAACGTTATTTAGTATTACCATATAACGTATAACGTTATGTAGTATTACGTTATAACGTATAACGTTATATAGTATTACGTTATAACGTATAACGTTATATAGTATTACGTTATTACGTATAACGTTATATAGTATTACGTTATAACGTATAACGTTATATAGTATTACCATATAACGTATAACGTTATGTAGTATTACGTTATAACGTATAACGTTATATAGTATTACGTTATAACGTATAACGTTATATAGTATTACGTTATAACGTATAACGTTATTTAGTATTACCATATAACGTATCACGTTATGTAGTATTACGTTATAACGTATAACGTTATATAGTATTACGTTATAACGTATAACGTTATATAGTATTACGTTATAACGTATAACGTTATATAGTATTACCATATCACGTATAACGTTATATAGTATTACGTTATAACGTATAACGTTATATAGTATTACGTTATAACGTATAACATTATATGGTATTACGTTATAACGTATAACGTTATATAGTATTACGTTATAACGTATAACGTTATATGGTATTACGTTATAACGTATAACGTTATATGGTATTACGTTATAACGTATAACGTTATATAGTATTACGTTATAACGTATAACGTTATATAGTATTACCATATAACGTATAACGTTATATAGTATTACGTTATAACGTATAACTTTATATAGTATTACGTTATAACGTATAACGTTATATAGTATTACCATATAACGTATAACGTTATATAGTATTACGTTATAACGTATAACGTTATATACTATTACGTTATAACGTATAACGTTATATAGTATCACCATATAACGTATAACGTTATATAGTATCACCATGTAACGTATAACGTTATATAGTATCACCATGTAACGTATAACGTTATATAGTATTACGTTATAACGTATAACGTTATATAGTATGACGCAATAACGTATAACGTTATATAGTATTACCATATAACGTATAACGTTATATAGTATTACCATATAACGTATAACGTTATATAGTATTACCATATAACGTATAACGTTATATAGTATTACCATATAACGTATAACGTTATATAGTATTACCATATAACGTATAACGTTATATAGTATTACCATATCACGTATAACGTTATATAGTATTACGGTATAACGTATAACGTTATATACTATTACGTTATAACGTTATATAGTATCACCATGTAACGAATAACGTTATATAGTATTACGTTATAACGTATAACGTATAACGTTATATAGTATTACGTTATAACGTATAACGTTATATAGTATTACGTTATAACGTATAACGTTATATAGTATTACGTTATAACGTATAACGTTATTTAGTATTACCATATAACGTATAACGTTATGTAGTATTACGTTATAACGTATAACGTTATATAGTATTACGTTATATCGTATAACGTTATATAGTATTACGTTATAACGTATAACGTTATATAGTATTACCATATAACGTATAACGTTATATAGTATTAGGTTATAACGTTATATAGTATCACCATATAACGTATAACGTTATATAGTATTACGTTATATCGTATAACGTTATATAGTATTACGTTATAACGTATAACGTTATATAGTATTACGTTATAACGTATAACGTTATATAGTATTACGTTATAACGTATAACGTTATATAGTATTACGTTATAACGTATAACGTTATATAGTATTACGTTATAACGTATAACGTTATATAGTATTACGTTATAACGTATAACATTATATAGTATTACGTTATAACGTATAACATTATATAGTATTACGTTATAACGTATAACGTTATATAGTATCACCATGTAACGTATAACGTTATATAGTATCACCATGTAACGTATAACGTTATATAGTATCACCATGTAACGTATAACGTTATATAGTATTACGTTATAACGTATAACGTTATATAGTATGACGTTATAACGTATAACGTTATATAGTATTACGTTATAACGTATAACGTTATATAGTATTACGTTATAACGTATAACGTTATATAGTATTACCATATCACGTATAACGTTATATAGTATTACGGTATAACGTATAACGTTATATACTATTACGTTATAACGTTATATAGTATCACCATGTAACGAATAACGTTATATAGTATTACGTTATAACGTATAACGTATAACGTTATATAGTATTACGTTATAACGTATAACGTTATATAGTATTACGTTATAACGTATAACGTTATATAGTATTACGTTATAACGTATAACGTTATTTAGTATTACCATATAACGTATAACGTTATGTAGTATTACGTTATAACGTATAACGTTATATAGTATTACGTTATAACGTATAACGTTATATAGTATTACGTTATAACGTATAACGTTATATAGTATTACCATATAACGTATAACGTTATATAGTATTACGTTATAACGTATAACGTTATATAGTATTACGTTATAACGTATAACGTTATATAGTATTACGTTATAACGTGTAACGTTATTTAGTATTACCATATAACGTATAACGTTATGTAGTATTACGTTATAACGTATAACGTTATATAGTATTACGTTATAACGTATAACGTTATATAGTATTACGTTATAACGTATAACGTTATATAGTATTACCATATCACGTATAACGTTATATAGTATTACGTTATAACGTATAACGTTATATAGTATTACGTTATAACGTATAACGTTATATGGTATTACGTTATAACGTATAACGTTATATAGTAATACGTTATAACGTATAACGTTATATGGTATTACGTTATAACGTATAACGTTATATGGTATTACGTTATAACGTATAACGTTATATAGTATTACGTTATAACGTATAACGTTATATGGTATTACGTTATAACGTATAACGTTATATAGTACTACGTTATAACGTATAACGTTATATAGTATTACCATATAACGTATAACGTTATATAGTACTACGTTATAACGTATAACGTTATATAGTATTACCATATAACGTATAACGTTATATAGTATTACCATATAACGTATAACGTTATATAGTATTACCATATAACGTATAACGTTATATAGTATTACCATATAACGTATAACGTTATATAGTATTACGTTATAACGTATAACGTTATATAGTATTACCATATAACGTATAACGTTATATAGTATTACCATATAACGTATAACGTTATATAGTATTACCATATCACGTATAACGTTATATAGTATTACGTTATAACGTATAACGTTATATAGTATTACGTTATAACGTATAACGTTATATGGTATTACGTTATAACGTATAACGTTATATAGTATTACGTTATAACGTATAACGTTATATGGTATTACGTTATAACGTATAACGTTATATAGTATTACGTTATAACGTATAACGTTATATGGTATTACGTTATAACGTATAACGTTATATAGTACTACGTTATAACGTATAACGTTATATAGTATTACCATATAACGTATAACGTTATATAGTATTACCATATAACGTATAACGTTATATAGTATTACCATATAACGTATAACGTTATATAGTATTACGTTATAACGTATAACGTTATATAGTATTACGTTATAACGTATAACGTTATTTAGTATTACCATATAACGTATAACGTTATATAGTATTACCATATAATGTATAACGTTATATAGTATTACCATATAACGTATAACGTTATATAGTATTACGTTATAACGTATAACGTTATATAGTATTACGTTATAACGTGTAACGTTATATAGTATCACCATGTAACGTATAACGTTATATAGTATCACCATGTAACGTATAATGTTATATAGTATTACGTTATAACGTATAACGTTATATAGTATGACGCAATAACGTATAACGTTATATAGTATTACCATATAACGTATAACGTTATATAGTATTACCATATAACGTATAACGTTATATAGTATTACCATATAACGTATAACGTTATATAGTATCACCATGTAACGTACAACGTTATATAGTATTACGTTATAACGTATAACGTTATATAGTATTACGTTATAACGTATAACGTTATATAGTATTACGTTATATCGTATAACGTTATATAGTATTACGTTATATCGTATAACGTTATATAGTATTACGTTATAACGTATAACGTTATATAGTATTACCATATAACGTATAACGTTATATAGTATTAGGTTATAACGTTATATAGTATCACCATATAACGTATAACGTTATATAGTATTACGTTATATCGTATAACGTTATATAGTATTACGTTATAACGTATAACGTTATATAGTATTACGTTATAACGTATAACGTTATATAGTATTACGTTATAACGTATAACGTTATATAGTATTACGTTATAACGGATAACGTTATATAGTATTACGTTATAACGTATAACGTTATATAGTATTACGTTATAACGTATAACATTATATAGTATTACGTTATAACGTATAACATTATATAGTATTACGTTATAACGTATAACGTTATATAGTATCACCATGTAACGTATAACGTTATATAGTATCACCATGTAACGTATAACGTTATATAGTATCACCATGTAACGTATAACGTTATATAGTATCACCATGTAACGTATAACGTTATATAGTATTACGTTATAACGTATAACGTTATATAGTATGACGTTATAACGTATAACGTTATATAGTATTACGTTATAACGTATAACGTTATATAGTATTACGTTATAACGTATAACGTTATATAGTATTACGTTATAACGTATAACGTTATATAGTATTACGTTATAACGTATAACGTTATTTAGTATTACCATATAACGTATAACGTTATGTAGTATTACGTTATAACGTATAACGTTATATAGTATTACGTTATAACGTATAACGTTATATAGTATTACGTTATAACGTATAACGTTATATAGTATTACCATATCACGTATAACGTTATATAGTATTACGTTATAACGTATAACGTTATATAGTATTACGTTATAACGTATAACATTATATGGTATTACGTTATAACGTATAACGTTATATAGTATTACGTTATAACGTATAACGTTATATGGTATTACGTTATAACGTATAACGTTATATAGTATTACGTTATAACGTATAACGTTATATAGTATTACGTTATAACGTATAACGTTATATAGTATTACCATATAACGTATAACGTTATATAGTATTACGTTATAACGTATAACTTTATATAGTATTACGTTATAACGTATAACGTTATATAGTATTACCATATAACGTATAACGTTATATAGTATTACGTTATAACGTATAACGTTATATACTATTACGTTATAACGTATAACGTTATATAGTATCACCATATAACGTATAACGTTATATAGTATCACCATGTAACGTATAACGTTATATAGTATCACCATGTAACGTATAACGTGATATAGTATTACGTTATAACGTATAACGTTATATAGTATGACGCAATAACGTATAACGTTATATAGTATTACCATATAACGTATAACGTTATATAGTATTACCATATAACGTATAACGTTATATAGTATTACCATATAACGTATAACGTTATATAGTATTACCATATAACGTATAACGTTATATAGTATTACGTTATAACGTATAACGTTATATAGTATTACGTTATAACGTATAACGTTATATAGTATTACGTTATAACGTATAACGTTATTTAGTATTACCATATAACGTATAACGTTATATAGTATTACCATATAATGTATAACGTTATATAGTATTACCATATAACGTATAACGTTATATAGTATTACGTTATAACGTATAACGTTATATAGTATTACGTTATAACGTATAACGTTATATAGTATCACCATGTAACGTATAACGTTATATAGTATCACCATGTAACGTATAACGTTATATAGTATTACGTTATAACGTATAACGTTATATAGTATGACGCAATAACGTATAACGTTATATAGTATTACCATATAACGTATAACGTTATATAGTATTACCATATAACGTATAACGTTATATAGTATTACCATATAACGTATAACGTTATATAGTATCACCATGTAACGTACAACGTTATATAGTATTACGTTATAACGTATAACGTTATATAGTATTACGTTATAACGTATAACGTTATATAGTATTACGTTATATCGTATAACGTTATATAGTATTACGTTATAACGTATAACGTTATATAGTATTACCATATAACGTATAACGTTATATAGTATTAGGTTATAACGTTATATAGTATCACCATATAACGTATAACGTTATATAGTATTACGTTATATCGTATAACGTTATATAGTATTACGTTATAACGTATAACGTTATATAGTATTACGTTATAACGTATAACGTTATATAGTATTACGTTATAACGTATAACGTTATATAGTATTACGTTATAACGTATAACGTTATATAGTATTACGTTATAACGTATAACGTTATATAGTATTACGTTATAACGTATAACGTTATATAGTATTACGTTATAACGTATAACATTATATAGTATTACGTTATAACGTATAACATTATATAGTATTACGTTATAACGTATAACGTTATATAGTATCACCATGTAACGTATAACGTTATATAGTATCACCATGTAACGTATAACGTTATATAGTATCACCATGTAACGTATAACGTTATATAGTATTACGTTATAACGTATAACGTTATATAGTATGACGTTATAACGTATAACGTTATATAGTATTACGTTATAACGTATAACGTTATATAGTATTACGTTATAACGTATAACGTTATTTAGTATTACCATATAACGTATAACGTTATGTAGTATTACGTTATAACGTATAACGTTATATAGTATTACGTTATAACGTATAACGTTATATAGTATTACCATATCACGTATAACGTTATATAGTATTACGGTATAACGTATAACGTTATATACCATTACGTTATAACGTTATATAGTATCACCATGTAACGAATAACGTTATATAGTATTACGTTATAACGTATAACGTATAACGTTATATAGTATTACGTTATAACGTATAACGTTATATAGTATTACGTTATAACGTATAACGTTATATAGTATTACGTTATAACGTATAACGTTATTTAGTATTACCATATAACGTATAACGTTATGTAGTATTACGTTATAACGTATAACGTTATATAGTATTACGTTATATCGTATAACGTTATATAGTATTACGTTATAACGTATAACGTTATATAGTATTACCATATAACGTATAACGTTATATAGTATTAGGTTATAACGTTATATAGTATCACCATATAACGTATAACGTTATATAGTATTACGTTATATCGTATAACGTTATATAGTATTACGTTATAACGTATAACGTTATATAGTATTACGTTATAACGTATAACGTTATATAGTATTACCATATCACGTATAACGTTATATAGTATTACGGTATAACGTATAACGTTATATACTATTACGTTATAACGTTATATAGTATCACCATGTAACGAATAACGTTATATAGTATTACGTTATAACGTATAACGTATAACGTTATATAGTATTACGTTATAACGTATAACGTTATATAGTATTACGTTATAACGTATAACGTTATATAGTATTACGTTATAACGTATAACGTTATTTAGTATTACCATATAACGTATAACGTTATGTAGTATTACGTTATAACGTATAACGTTATATAGTATTACGTTATATCGTATAACGTTATATAGTATTACGTTATAACGTATAACGTTATATAGTATTACCATATAACGTATAACGTTATATAGTATTAGGTTATAACGTTATATAGTATCACCATATAACGTATAACGTTATATAGTATTACGTTATATCGTATAACGTTATATAGTATTACGTTATAACGTATAACGTTATATAGTATTACGTTATAACGTATAACGTTATATAGTATTACCATATAACGTATAACGTTATGTAGTATTACGTTATAACGTATAACGTTATATAGTATTACGTTATAACGTATAACGTTATATAGTATTACGTTATAACGTATAATGTTATATAGTATTACCATATAACGTATAACGTTATATAGTATTACGTTATAACGTATAACGTTATATAGTATTACGTTATAACGTATAACATTATATGGTATTACGTTATAACGTATAACGTTATATAGTATTACGTTATAACGTATAACGTTATATGGTATTACGTTATAACGTATAACGTTATATAGTATTACGTTATAACGTATAACGTTATATAGTATTACGTTATAACGTATAACGTTATATAGTATTACCATATAACGTATAACGTTATATAGTATTACGTTATAACGTATAACTTTATATAGTATTACGTTATAACGTATAACGTTATATAGTATTACCATATAACGTATAACGTTATATAGTATTACGTTATAACGTATAACGTTATATACTATTACGTTATAACGTATAACGTTATATAGTATCACCATATAACGTATAACGTTATATAGTATCACCATGTAACGTATAACGTTATATAGTATCACCATATAACGTATAACGTTATATAGTATTACGTTATAACGTATAACGTTATATAGTATGACGCAATAACGTATAACGTTATATAGTATTACCATATAACGTATAACGTTATATAGTATTACCATATAACGTATAACGTTATATAGTATTACCATATAACGTATAACGTTATATAGTATTACGTTATAACGTATAACGTTATATAGTATTACGTTATAACGTATAACGTTATTTAGTATTACCATATAACGTATAACGTTATATAGTATTACCATATAATGTATAACGTTATATAGTATTACCACATAACGTATAACGTTATATAGTATTACCATATAACGTATAACGTTATATAGTATTACGTTATAACGTATAACGTTATATAGTATTACCATATAACGTATAACGTTATATAGTATTACCATATAACGTATAACGTTATATAGTATTACGTTATAACGTATAACGTTATATAGTATTACGTTATAACGTATAACGTTATATAGTATTACGTTATAACGTATAACGTTATTTAGTATTACCATATAACGTATAACGTTATGTAGTATTACGTTATAACGTATAACGTTATATAGTATTACGTTATAACGTATAACGTTATATAGTATTACGTTATAACGTATAACGTTATATAGTATTACGTTATAACGTATAACGTTATATAGTATTACCATATCACGTATAACGTTATATAGTATTACGTTATAACGTATAACGTTATATAGTATTACGTTATAACGTATAACGTTATTTAGTATTACCATATAACGTATAACGTTATATAGTATTACCATATAATGTATAACGTTATATAGTATTACCACATAACGTATAACGTTATATAGTATTACCATATAACGTATTAACGTTATATAGTATTACCATATAACGTATAACGTTATATAGTATTACGTTATAACGTATAACGTTATATAGTATTACCATATAACGTATAACGTTATATAGTATTACCATATAACGTATAACGTTATATAGTATTACGTTATAACGTATAACGTTATATAGTATTACGTTATAACGTATAACGTTATATAGTATACGTTATAACGTATAACGTTATTTAGTATTACCATATAACGTATAACGTTATGTAGTATTACGTTATAACGTATAACGTTATATAGTATTACGTTATAACGTATAACGTTATATAGTATTACGTTATAACGTATAACGTTATATAGTATTACGTTATAACGTATAACGTTATATAGTATTACCATATCACGTATAACGTTATATAGTATTACGTTATAACGTATAACGTTATATAGTATTACGTTATAACGTATAACGTTATATAGTATTACCATATAACGTATAACGTTATGTAGTATTACGTTATAACGTATAACGTTATATAGTATTACGTTATAACGTATAACGTTATATAGTATTACGTTATAACGTATAATGTTATATAGTATTACCATATCACGTATAACGTTATATAGTATTACGTTATAACGTATAACGTTATATAGTATTACGTTATAACGTATAACATTATATGGTATTACGTTATAACGTATAACGTTATATAGTATTACGTTATAACGTATAACGTTATATGGTATTACGTTATAACGTATAACGTTATATAGTATTACGTTATAACGTATAACGTTATATAGTATTACGTTATAACGTATAACGTTATATAGTATTACCATATAACGTATAACGTTATATAGTATTACGTTATAACGTATAACTTTATATAGTATTACGTTATAACGTATAACGTTATATAGTATTACCATATAACGTATAACGTTATATAGTATTACGTTATAACGTATAACGTTATATACTATTACGTTATAACGTATAACGTTATATAGTATCACCATATAACGTATAACGTTATATAGTATCACCATGTAACGTATAACGTTATATAGTATCACCATATAACGTATAACGTTATATAGTATTACGTTATAACGTATAACGTTATATAGTATGACGCAATAACGTATAACGTTATATAGTATTACCATATAACGTATAACGTTATATAGTATTACCATATAACGTATAACGTTATATAGTATTACCATATAACGTATAACGTTATATAGTATTACGTTATAACGTATAACGTTATATAGTATTACGTTATAACGTATAACGTTATTTAGTATTACCATATAACGTATAACGTTATATAGTATTACCATATAATGTATAACGTTATATAGTATTACCACATAACGTATAACGTTATATAGTATTACCATATAACGTATAACGTTATATAGTATTACGTTATAACGTATAACGTTATATAGTATTACCATATAACGTATAACGTTATATAGTATTACCATATAACGTATAACGTTATATAGTATTACGTTATAACGTATAACGTTATATAGTATTACGTTATAACGTATAACGTTATATAGTATTACGTTATAACGTATAACGTTATTTAGTATTACCATATAACGTATAACGTTATGTAGTATTACGTTATAACGTATAACGTTATATAGTATTACGTTATAACGTATAACGTTATATAGTATTACGTTATAACGTATAACGTTATATAGTATTACCATATCACGTATAACGTTATATAGTATTACGTTATAACGTATAACGTTATATAGTATTACGTTATAACGTATAACATTATATGGTATTACGTTATAACGTATAACGTTATATAGTATTACGTTATAACGTATAACGTTATATGGTATTACGTTATAACGTATAACGTTATATAGTATTACGTTATAACGTATAACGTTATATAGTATTACGTTATAACGTATAACGTTATATAGTATTACCATATCACGTATAACGTTATATAGTATTACGTTATAACGTATAACGTTATATAGTATTACCATATAACGTATAACGTTATATAGTATTACGTTATAACGTATAACGTTATATACTATTACGTTATAACGTATAACGTTATATAGTATCACCATATAACGTATAACGTTATATAGTATCACCATGTAACGTATAACGTTATATAGTATCACCATGTAACGTATAACGTGATATAGTATTACGTTATAACGTATAACGTTATATAGTATGACGCAATAACGTATAACGTTATATAGTATTACCATATAACGTATAACGTTATATAGTATTACCATATAACGTATAACGTTATATAGTATTACCATATAACGTATAACGTTATATAGTATTACCATATAACGTATAACGTTATATAGTATTACCATATAACGTATAACGTTATATAGTATTACGTTATAACGTATAACGTTATATAGTATTACGTTATAACGTATAACGTTATATAGTATTACGTTATAACGTATAACGTTATTTAGTATTACCATATAACGTATAACGTTGTATAGTATTACCATATAATGTATAACGTTATATAGTATTACCATATAACGTATAACGTTATATAGTATTACGTTATAACGTATAACGTTATATAGTATTACGTTATAACGTATAACGTTATATAGTATCACCATGTAACGTATAACGTTATATAGTATCACCATGTAACGTATAACGTTATATAGTATTACGTTATAACGTATAACGTTATTATAGTATGACGCAATAACGTATAACGTTATATAGTATTACCATATAACGTATAACGTTATATAGTATTACCATATAACGTATAACGTTATATAGTATTACCATATAACGTATAACGTTATATAGTATCACCATGTAACGTACAACGTTATATAGTATTACGTTATAACGTATAACGTTATATAGTATTACGTTATAACGTATAACGTTATATAGTATTACGTTATATCGTATAACGTTATATAGTATTACGTTATAACGTATAACGTTATATAGTATTACCATATAACGTATAACGTTATATAGTATTAGGTTATAACGTTATATAGTATCACCATATAACGTATAACGTTATATAGTATTACGTTATATCGTATAACGTTATATAGTATTACGTTATAACGTATAACGTTATATAGTATTACGTTATAACGTATAACGTTATATAGTATTACGTTATAACGTATAACGTTATATAGTATTACGTTATAACGTATAACGTTATATAGTATTACGTTATAACGTATAACGTTATATAGTATTACGTTATAACGTATAACATTATATAGTATTACGTTATAACGTATAACATTATATAGTATTACGTTATAACGTATAACGTTATATAGTATCACCATGTAACGTATAACGTTATATAGTATCACCATGTAACGTATAACGTTATATAGTATCACCATGTAACGTATAACGTTATATAGTATTACGTTATAACGTATAACGTTATATAGTATGACGTTATAACGTATAACGTTATATAGTATTACGTTATAACGTATAACGTTATATAGTATTACGTTATAACGTATAACGTTATTTAGTATTACCATATAACGTATAACGTTATGTAGTATTACGTTATAACGTATAACGTTATATAGTATTACGTTATAACGTATAACGTTATATAGTATTACCATATCACGTATAACGTTATATAGTATTACGGTATAACGTATAACGTTATATACCATTACGTTATAACGTTATATAGTATCACCATGTAACGAATAACGTTATATAGTATTACGTTATAACGTATAACGTATAACGTTATATAGTATTACGTTATAACGTATAACGTTATATAGTATTACGTTATAACGTATAACGTTATATAGTATTACGTTATAACGTATAACGTTATATAGTATTACGTTATAACGTATAACGTATATAGTATTACGTTATAACGTATAACGTTATATAGTATTACGTTATAACGTATAACGTTATATAGTATTACGTTATAACGTATAACATTATATAGTATTACGTTATAACGTATAACATTATATAGTATTACGTTATAACGTATAACGTTATATAGTATCACCATGTAACGTATAACGTTATATAGTATCACCATGTAACGTATAACGTTATATAGTATCACCATGTAACGTATAACGTTATATAGTATTACGTTATAACGTATAACGTTATATAGTATGACGTTATAACGTATAACGTTATATAGTATTACGTTATAACGTATAACGTTATATAGTATTACGTTATAACGTATAACGTTATTTAGTATTACCATATAACGTATAACGTTATGTAGTATTACGTTATAACGTATAACGTTATATAGTATTACGTTATAACGTATAACGTTATATAGTATTACCATATCACGTATAACGTTATATAGTATTACGGTATAACGTATAACGTTATATACCATTACGTTATAACGTTATATAGTATCACCATGTAACGAATAACGTTATATAGTATTACGTTATAACGTATAACGTATAACGTTATATAGTATTACGTTATAACGTATAACGTTATATAGTATTACGTTATAACGTATAACGTTATATAGTATTACGTTATAACGTATAACGTTATTTAGTATTACCATATAACGTATAACGTTATGTAGTATTACGTTATAACGTATAACGTTATATAGTATTACGTTATATCGTATAACGTTATATAGTATTACGTTATAACGTATAACGTTATATAGTATTACCATATAACGTATAACGTTATATAGTATTAGGTTATAACGTTATATAGTATCACCATATAACGTATAACGTTATATAGTATTACGTTATATCGTATAACGTTATATAGTATTACGTTATAACGTATAACGTTATATAGTATTACGTTATAACGTATAACGTTATATAGTATTACCATATCACGTATAACGTTATATAGTATTACGGTATAACGTATAACGTTATATACTATTACGTTATAACGTTATATAGTATCACCATGTAACGAATAACGTTATATAGTATTACGTTATAACGTATAACGTATAACGTTATATAGTATTACGTTATAACGTATAACGTTATATAGTATCACCATGTAACGTATAACGTTATATAGTATCACCATGTAACGTATAACGTTATATAGTATTACGTTATAACGTATAACGTTATATAGTATGACGCAATAACGTATAACGTTATATAGTATTACCATATAACGTATAACGTTATATAGTATTACCATATAACGTATAACGTTATATAGTATTACCATATAACGTATAACGTTATATAGTATTACGTTATAACGTATAACGTTATATAGTATTACGTTATAACGTATAACGTTATTTAGTATTACCATATAACGTATAACGTTATATAGTATTACCATATAATGTATAACGTTATATAGTATTACCATATAACGTATAACGTTATATAGTATTACCATATAACGTATAACGTTATATAGTATTACGTTATAACGTATAACGTTATATAGTATTACCATATAACGTATAACGTTATATAGTATTACCATATAACGTATAACGTTATATAGTATTACGGTATAACGTATAACGTTATATAGTATTACGTTATAACGTATAACGTTATATAGTATTACGTTATAACGTATAACGTTATTTAGTATTACCATATAACGTATAACGTTATTTAGTATTACCATATAACGTATAACGTTATATAGTATTACCATATAATGTATAACGTTATATAGTATTACCATATAACGTATAACGTTATATAGTATTACGTTATAACGTATAACGTTATATAGTATTACGTTATAACGTATAACGTTATATAGTATGACGCAATAACGTATAACGTTATATAGTATTACCATATAACGTATAACGTTATATAGTATTACCATATAACGTATAACGTTATATAGTATTACCATATAACGTATAACGTTATATAGTATCACCATGTAACGTACAACGTTATATAGTATTACGTTATAACGTATAACGTTATATAGTATTACGTTATAACGTATAACGTTATATAGTATTACGTTATATCGTATAACGTTATATAGTATTACGTTATAACGTATAACGTTATATAGTATTACCATATAACGTATAACGTTATATAGTATTAGGTTATAACGTTATATAGTATCACCATATAACGTATAACGTTATATAGTATTACGTTATATCGTATAACGTTATATAGTATTACGTTATAACGTATAACGTTATATAGTATTACGTTATAACGTATAACGTTATATAGTATTACGTTATAACGTATAACGTTATATAGTATTACGTTATAACGTATAACGTTATATAGTATTACGTTATAACGTATAACGTTATATAGTATTACGTTATAACGTATAACATTATATAGTATTACGTTATAACGTATAACATTATATAGTATTACGTTATAACGTATAACGTTATATAGTATCACCATGTAACGTATAACGTTATATAGTATCACCATGTAACGTATAACGTTATATAGTATCACCATGTAACGTATAACGTTATATAGTATTACGTTATAACGTATAACGTTATATAGTATGACGTTATAACGTATAACGTTATATAGTATTACGTTATAACGTATAACGTTATATAGTATTACGTTATAACGTATAACGTTATTTAGTATTACCATATAACGTATAACGTTATGTAGTATTACGTTATAACGTATAACGTTATATAGTATTACGTTATAACGTATAACGTTATATAGTATTACCATATCACGTATAACGTTATATAGTATTACGGTATAACGTATAACGTTATATACCATTACGTTATAACGTTATATAGTATCACCATGTAACGAATAACGTTATATAGTATTACGTTATAACGTATAACGTATAACGTTATATAGTATTACGTTATAACGTATAACGTTATATAGTATTACGTTATAACGTATAACGTTATATAGTATTACGTTATAACGTATAACGTTATTTAGTATTACCATATAACGTATAACGTTATGTAGTATTACGTTATAACGTATAACGTTATATAGTATTACGTTATATCGTATAACGTTATATAGTATTACGTTATAACGTATAACGTTATATAGTATTACCATATAACGTATAACGTTATACAGTATTAGGTTATAACGTTATATAGTATCACCATATAACGTATAACGTTATATAGTATTACGTTATATCGTATAACGTTATATAGTATTACGTTATAACGTATAACGTTATATAGTATTACGTTATAACGTATAACGTTATATAGTATTACCATATCACGTATAACGTTATATAGTATTACGGTATAACGTATAACGTTATATACTATTACGTTATAACGTTATATAGTATCACCATGTAACGAATAACGTTATATAGTATTACGTTATAACGTATAACGTATAACGTTATATAGTATTACGTTATAACGTATAACGTTATATAGTATCACCATGTAACGTATAACGTTATATAGTATCACCATGTAACGTATAACGTTATATAGTATTACGTTATAACGTATAACGTTATATAGTATGACGCAATAACGTATAACGTTATATAGTATTACCATATAACGTATAACGTTATATAGTATTACCATATAACGTATAACGTTATATAGTATTACCATATAACGTATAACGTTATATAGTATTACGTTATAACGTATAACGTTATATAGTATTACGTTATAACGTATAACGTTATTTAGTATTACCATATAACGTATAACGTTATATAGTATTACCATATAATGTATAACGTTATATAGTATTACCATATAACGTATAACGTTATATAGTATTACCATATAACGTATAACGTTATATAGTATTACGTTATAACGTATAACGTTATATAGTATTACCATATAACGTATAACGTTATATAGTATTACCATATAACGTATAACGTTATATAGTATTACGTTATAACGTATAACGTTATATAGTATTACGTTATAACGTATAACGTTATATAGTATTACGTTATAACGTATAACGTTATTTAGTATTACCATATAACGTATAACGTTATATAGTATTACCATATAACGTATAACGTTATATAGTATTACCATATAACGTATAACGTTATATAATATTACCATATAACGTATAACGTTATATAGTATTACGGTATAACGTATAACGTTATATAGTATTACGTTATAACGTATAACGTTATATAGTATTACGTTATAACGTATAACGTTATTTAGTATTACCATATAACGTATAACGTTATTTAGTATTACCATATAACGTATAACGTTATATAGTATTACCATATAATGTATAACGTTATATAGTATTACCATATAACGTATAACGTTATATAGTATTACGTTATAACGTATAACGTTATATAGTATTACGTTATAACGTATAACGTTATATAGTCTTACCATATAACGTATAACGTTATATAGTATTACGTTATAACGTATAACGTTATATAGTATTACGTTATAACGTATAACGTTATATAGTATTACGTTATAACGTATAACGTTATATAGTATTACGTTATAACGTATAACGTTATATAGTATTACGTTATAACGTATAACGTTATATAGTATTACGTTATAACGTATAACGTTATATAGTATTACGTTATAACGTATAACGTTATATAGTATCACCATGTAACGTATAACGTTATATAGTATCACCATGTAACGTATAACGTTATATAGTATCACCATGTAACGTATAACGTTATATAGTATCACCATGTAACGTATAACGTTATATAGTATCACCATGTAACGTATAACGTTATATAGTATTACGTTATAACGTATAACGTTATATAGTATTACGTTATAACGTATAACGTTATATAGTATTACGTTATAGCGTATAACGTTATATAGTATTGCGTTATAACGTATAACGTTATATAGTATTACGTTATAACGTATAACGTTATATAGTATTACGTTATAACGTTTAACGTTATATAGTATTACCATATCACGTATAAAGTTATATAGTATTACGGTATAACGTATAACGTTATATACTATTACGTTATAACGTTATATAGTATCACCATGTAACGTATAACGTTATATAGTATTACGTTATAACGTATAACGTTATATAGTATCACCATGTAACGTACAACGTTATATAGTATTACGTTATAACGTATAACGTTATATAGTATTACGTTATAACGTATAACGTTATATAGTATTACGTTATATCGTATAACGTTATATAGTATTACGTTATAACGTATAACGTTATATAGTATTACCATATAACGTATAACGTTATATAGTATTAGGTTATAACGTTATATAGTATCACCATATAACGTATAACGTTATATAGTATTACGTTATATCGTATAACGTTATATAGTATTACGTTATAACGTATAACGTTATATAGTATTATGTTATAACGTATAACGTTATATAGTATTACGTTATAACGTATAACATTATATAGTATTACGTTATAACGTATAACGTTATATAGTATTACGTTATAACGTATAACGTTATATAGTATTACGTTATAACGTATAACGTTATATAGTATTACGTTATAACGTATAACATTATATAGTATTACGTTATAACGTATAACATTATATAGTATTACGTTATAACGTACAACGTTATATAGTATTACGTTATAACGTATAACGTTATATAGTATTACGTTATAACGTATAACGTTATATAGTATTACGTTATAACGTATAACGTTATATAGTATTACCATATAACGTATAACGTTATATAGTATTACGTTATAACGTATAACTTTATATAGTATTACGTTATAACGTATAACGTTATATAGTATTATAATATAACGTATAACGTTATATAGTATTACGTTATAACGTATAACGTTATATACTATTACGTTATAACGTATAACGTTATATAGTATCACCATATAACGTATAACGTTATATAGTATCACCATGTAACGTATAACGTTATATAGTATCACCATGTAACGTATAACGTTATATAGTATTACGTTATAACGTATAACGTTATATAGTATGACGCTATAACGTATAACGTTATATAGTATTACCATATAACGTATAACGTTATATAGTATTACCATATAACGTATAACGTTATATAGTATTACCATGTAACGTATAACGTTATATAGTATCACCATGTAACGTATAACGTTATATAGTATTACGCTATAACGTATAACGTTATATAGTATTACGTTATAACGTATAACGTTATATAGTCTTACCATATAACGTATAACGTTATATAGTATTACGTTATAACGTATAACGTTATATAGTATTACGTTATAACGTATAACGTTATATAGTATTACGTTATAACGTATAACGTTATATAGTCTTACCATATAACGTATAACGTTATATAGTATTACGTTATAACGTATAACGTTATATAGTATTACGTTATATAGTATTACGTTATAACGTATAACGTTATATAGTATTACGTTATATAGTATTACGTAATAACGTATAACGTTATATAGTATTACGTTATAACGTATAACGTTATATAGTATTACGTTATAACGTATAACGTTATATAGTATTACGTTATAACGTATAACGTTATATAGTATTACGTTATAACGTATAACGTTATATAGTATCACCATGTAACGTATAACGTTATATAGTATCACCATGTAACGTATAACGTTATATAGTATCACCATGTAACGTATAACGTTATATAGTATTACGTTATAACGTATAACGTTATATAGTATGACGTTATAACGTATAACGTTATATAGTATTACGTTATAACGTATAACGTTATATAGTATTACCATATAACGTATAACGTTATATAGTATTAGGTTATAACGTTATATAGTATCACCATATAACGTATAACGTTATATAGTATTACGTTATATCGTATAACGTTATATAGTATTACGTTATAACGTATAACGTTATATAGTATTGCGTTATAACGTATAACGTTATATAGTATTACGTTATAACGTATAACGTTATATAGTATTACGTTATAACGTTTAACGTTATATAGTATTACCATATCACGTATAAAGTTATATAGTATTACGGTATAACGTATAACGTTATATACTATTACGTTATAACGTTATATAGTATCACCATGTAACGTATAACGTTATATAGTATTACGTTATAACGTATAACGTTATATAGTATCACCATGTAACGTACAACGTTATATAGTATTACGTTATAACGTATAACGTTATATAGTATTACGTTATAACGTATAACGTTATATAGTATTACGTTATATCGTATAACGTTATATAGTATTACGTTATAACGTATAACGTTATATAGTATTACCATATAACGTATAACGTTATATAGTATTAGGTTATAACGTTATATAGTATCACCATATAACGTATAACGTTATATAGTATTACGTTATATCGTATAACGTTATATAGTATTACGTTATAACGTATAACGTTATATAGTATTACGTTATAACGTATAACGTTATATAGTATTACGTTATAACGTATAACGTTATATAGTATTACGTTATAACGTATAACGTTATATAGTATTACGTTATAACGTATAACGTTATATAGTATTACGTTATAACGTATAACATTATATAGTATTACGTTATAACGTATAACATTATATAGTATTACGTTATAACGTATAACGTTATATAGTATCACCATGTAACGTATAACGTTATATAGTATCACCATGTAACGTATAACGTTATATAGTATCACCATGTAACGTATAACGTTATATAGTATTACGTTATAACGTATAACGTTATATAGTATGACGTTATAACGTATAACGTTATATAGTATTACCATATAACGTATAACGTTATATAGTATTACGTTATAACGTATAACGTTATTTAGTATTACCACATAACGTATAACGTTATGTAGTATTACGTTATAACGTATAACGTTATATAGTATTACGTTATAACGTATAACGTTATATAGTATTACCATATAACGTATAACGTTATATAGTATTACGTTATAACGTATAACGTTATATAGTATTACGTTATAACGTATAACGTTATATAGTATTACGTTATAACGTATAACGTTATTTAGTATTACCATATAACGTATAACGTTATGTAGTATTACGTTATAACGTATAACGTTATATAGTATTACGTTATAACGTATAACGTTATATAGTATTACGTTATAACGTATAACGTTATAAAGTATTACCATATCACGTATAACGTTATATAGTATTACGGTATAACGTATAACGTTATATACTATTATTTTATAACGTTATATAGTATCACCATGTAACGAATAACGTTATATAGTATTACGTTATAACGTATAACGTTATATAGTATTACGTTATAACGTATAACGTTATTTAGTATTACCATATAACGTATAACGTTATGTAGTATTACGTTATAACGTATAACGTTATATAGTATTACGTTATAACGTATAACGTTATATAGTATTACGTTATAACGTATAACGTTATAAAGTATTACCATATCACGTATAACGTTATATAGTATTACGGTATAACGTATAACGTTATATACTATTATTTTATAACGTTATATAGTATCACCATGTAACGAATAACGTTATATAGTATTACGTTATAACGTATAACGTATAACGTTATATAGTCTTACGTTATAACGTATAACGTTATATAGTATTACGTTATAACGTATAACGTTATTTAGTATTACCATATAACGTATAAGGTTATATAGTATTACGTTATAACGTTATATAGTATTACGTTATAACGTATAACGTTATATAGTATTACGTTATAACGTATAACATTATATGGTATTACGTTATAACGTATAACGTTATATAGTATTACGTTATAACGTATAACATTATATGGTATTACGTTATAACGTATAACGTTATATAGTATTCCGTTATAACGTATAACGTTATATAGTATTACGTTATAACGTATAACGTTACATAGTATTACGCTATAACGGATAACGTTACATAGTATTACGTTATAGTATAACGTTATATAGTATTACGTTATAACGTATAACGTTATATAGTATCACCATGTAACGTATAACGTTATATAGTATCACCATGTAACGTATAACGTTATATAGTATCACCATGTAACGTATAACGTTATATAGTATTACGTTATAACGTATAACGTTATATAGTATGACGTTATAACGTATAACGTTATATAGTATTACGTTATAGCGTATAACGTTATATAGTATTACGTTATAACGTATAACGTTATATAGTATTACGTTATAACGTATAACGTTATATAGTATTACGTTATAACGTTTAACGTTATATAGTATTACCATATCACGTATAAAGTTATATAGTATTACGGTATAACGTATAACGTTATATACTATTACGTTATAACGTTATATAGTATCACCATGTAACGTATAACGTTATATAGTATTACGTTATAACGTATAACGTTATATAGTATCACCATGTAACGTACAACGTTATATAGTATTACGTTATAACGTATAACGTTATATAGTATTACGTTATTTCGTATAACGTTATATAGTATTACGCTATAACGTATAACGTTATATAGTATTACCATATAACGTATAACGTTATATAGTATTAGGTTATAACGTTATATAGTATCACCATATAACGTATAACGTTATATAGTATTACGTTATATCGTATAACGTTATATAGTATTACGTTATAACGTATAACGTTATATAGTATTACGTTATAACGTATAACGTTATATAGTATTACGTTATAACGTATAACGTTATATAGTATTACGTTATAACGTATAACGTTATATAGTATTACGTTATAACGTATAACGTTATATAGTATTACGTTATAACGTATAACATTATATAGTATTACGTTATAACGTATAACATTATATAGTATTACGTTATAACGTATAACGTTATATAGTATCACCATGTAACGTATAACGTTATATAGTATCACCATGTAACGTATAACGTTATATAGTATCACCATGTAACGTATAACGTTATATAGTATTACGTTATAACGTATAACGTTATTTAGTATTACCATATAACGTATAACGTTATATAGTATTACCATATAACGTATAACGTTATATAGTATTACCATATAACGTATAACGTTATATAGTATTACCATATAACGTACAACGTTATATAGTATTACGTTATAACGTATCACGTTATATAGTATTACGTTATAACGTATAACGTTATATAGTATTACGTTATAACGTATAACGTTATTTAGTATTACCATATAACGTATAACGTTATATAGTATTACCATATAATGTATAACGTTATATAGTATTACCATATAACGTATAACGTTATATAGTATTACGTTATAACGTATAACGTTATATAGTATTACGTTATAACGTATAACGTTATATAGTATTACCATATAACGTATAACGTTATATAGTATTACGTTATAACGTATAACGTTATATAGTATTACGTTATAACGTATAACGTTATATAGTATTACGTTATAACGTATAACGTTATATAGTATTACGTTATAACGTATAACGTTATATAGTATTACGTTATAACGTATAACGTTATATAGTATCACCATGTAACGTATAACGTTATATAGTATCACCATGTAACGTATAACATTATATAGTATTACGTTATAACGTATAACGTTATATAGTATTACGTTATAACGTATAACGTTATATAGTATGACGTTATAACGTATAACGTTATATAGTATTACGTTATAACGTATAACGTTATATAGTATTACGTTATAACGTATAACGTTATATAGTATTACGTTATAACGTTTAACGTTATATAGTATTACCATATCATGTATAAAGTTATATAGTATTACGGTATATCGTATAACGTTATATAGTATTACGTTATAACGTATAACGTTATATAGTATTACGTTATAACGTATAACGTTATATAGTATTACGTTATAACGTATAACGTTATATAGTATTACGTTATAACGTATAACGTTATATAGTATTACGTTATAACGTATAACGTTATGTAGTATTACGTTATAAAGTATAACGTTATATAGTATTACGTTATAACGTATAACGTTATATAGTATTACCATATCACGTATAACGTTATATAGTATTACGGTATAACGTATAACGTTATATACTATTACGTTATAACGTTATATAGTATCACCATGTAACGAATAACGTTATATAGTATTACGTTATAACGTATAACGTATAATGTTATATAGTATTACGTTATAACGTATAACGTTGTATAGTATTACGTTATAACGTATAACGTTATATAGTATTACGTTATAACGTATAACGTTATTTAGTATTACCATATAACGTATAACGTTATGTAGTATTACGTTATAACGTATAACGTTATATAGTATTACGTTATAACGTATAACGTTATATAGTATTACGTTATAACGTATAACGTTATATAGTATTACCATATCACGTATAACGTTATATAGTATTACGGTATAACGTATAACGTTATATACTATTATTTTATAACGTTATATAGTATCACCATGTAACGAATAACGTTATATAGTATTACGTTATAACGTATAACGTATAACGTTATATAGTCTTACGTTATAACGTATAACGTTATATAGTATTACGTTATAACGTATAACGTTATTTAGTATTACCATATAACGTATAACGTTATATAGTATTACGTTATAACGTTATATAGTATTACGTTATAACGTATAACGTTATATAGTATTACGTTATAACGTATAACATTATATGGTATTACGTTATAACGTATAACGTTATATAGTATTACGTTATAACGTATAACATTTATAGGTATTACGTTATAACGTATAACGTTATATAGTATTACGTTATAACGTATAACGTTATATAGTATTACGTTATAACGTATAACGTTACATAGTATTACGCTATAACGGATAACGTTACATAGTATTACGTTATAACGGATAACGTTATATAGTATTACGTTATAACGTTATATAGCATTACGTTATAACGTTATATAGTATTACGTTATAACGTATAACGTTATATAGTATTACGTTATAACGTATAACATTATATGGTATTACGTTATAACGTATAACGTTATATAGTATTACGTTATAACGTATAACATTATATGGTATTACGTTATAACGTATAACGTTATATAGTATTACGTTATAACGTATAACGTTATATAGTATTACGTTATAACGTATAACGTTATATAGTATTACCATATAACGTATAACGTTATATAGTATTACGTTATAACGTATAACTTTATATAGTATTACGTTATAACGTATAACGTTATATAGTATTACCATATAACGTATAACGTTATATAGTATTACGTTATAACGTATAACGTTATATACTATTACGTTATAACGTATAACGTTATATAGTATCACCATATAACGTATAACGTTATATAGTATCACCATGTAACGTATAACGTTATATAGTATCACCATGTAACGTATAACGTTATATAGTATTACGTTATAACGTATAACGTTATATAGTATGACGTTATAACGTATAACGTGATATAGTATTACCATATAACGTATAACGTTATATAGTATTACCATATAACGTATAACGTTATATAGTATTACCATATAACGTATAACGTTATATAGTATTACGTTATAACGTATAACGTTATATAGTATTACGTTATAACGTATAACGTTATATAGTATTACGTTATAACGTATAACGTTATTTAGTATTACCATATAACGTATAACGTTATATAGTATTACCATATAATGTATAACGTTATATAGTATTACCATATAAAGTATAACGTTATATAGTATTACGTTATAACGTATAACCTTATATAGTATTACGTTATAACGTATAACGTTATATAGTATTACGTTATAACGTATAACGTTATATAGTATCACCATGTAACGTATAACGTTATATAGTATCACCATGTAACGTATAACGTTATATAGTATCACCATGTAACGTATAACGTTATATAGTATTACGTTATAACGTATAACGTTATATAGTATGACGTTATAACGTATAACGTTATATAGTATTACGTTATAGCGTATAACGTTATATAGTATTACGTTATAACGTATAACGTTATAACGTATAACGTTATATAGTATTACGTTATAACGTATAACGTTATATAGTATTACGTTATAACGTATAACGTTATATAGTATTACGTTATAACGTATAACGTTATATAGTATTACGTTATAACGTATAACGTTATATAGTATTACGTTATAACGTATAACGTTATATAGTATTACGTTATAACGTATAACGTTATATAGTATTACGTTATAACGTATAACGTTATATAGTATTACGTTATAACGTATAACATTATATAGTATTACGTTATAACGTATAACATTATATAGTATTACGTTATAACGTATAACGTTATATAGTATCACCATGTAACGTATAACGTTATATAGTATCACCATGTAACGTATAACGTTATATAGTATCACCATGTAACGTATAACGTTATATAGTATTACGTTATAACGTATAACGTTATATAGTATGACGTTATAACGTATAACGTTATATAGTATTACGTTATAACGTATAACGTTATATAGTGTTACGTTATAACGTATAACGTTATTTAGTATTACCATATAACGTATAACGTTATGTAGTATTACGTTATAACGTATAACGTTATATAGTATTACGTTATAACGTATGACGTTATATAGTATTACCATATCACGTATAACGTTATATAGTATTACGTTATAACGTATAACGTTATATAGTATTACGTTATAACGTATAACGTTATATAGTATTACCATATAACGTATAACGTTATATAGTATTACGTTATAACGTATAACGTTATGTACTATTACGTTATAACGTATAACGTTATATAGTATTACGTTATAACGTATAACGTTATATACTATTACGTTATAACGTATAACGTTATATAGTTTCACCATATAACGTATAACGTTATATAGTATCACCATGTAACGTATAACGTTATATAGTATTACGTTATAACGTATAACGTTATATAGTATGACGTTATAACGTATAACGTTATATAGTATTACCATATAACGTATAACGTTATATAGTATTACCATATAACGTATAACGTTATATAGTATTACCATATAACGTATAACGTTATATAGTATTACGTTATAACGTATAACGTTATATAGTATTACGTTCTAACGTATAACGTTATATAGTATTACGTTATAACGTATGACGTTATATAGCATCACCATATAACGTATAACGTTATATAGTATTACCATATAATGTATAACGTTATATAGTATTACCATATAACGTATAACGTTATATAGTATTACCATATAACGTATAACGTTATATAGTATTACGTTATAACGTATAACGTTATATAGTATTACGTTATAACGTATAACGTTATATAGTATTACGTTATAACGTATAACGTTATATAGTCTTACCATATAACGTATAACGTTATATAGTATTACGTTATAACGTATAACGATATAGTATTACGTTATAACGTATAACGTTATATAGTATTACGTTATAACGTATAACGTTATATAGTATTACGTTATAACGTATAACGTTATATAGTATTACGTTATAACGTATAACGTTATATAGTATCACCATGTAACGTATAACGTTATATAGTATCACCATGTAACGTATAACGTTATATAGTATCACCATGTAACGTATAACGTTATATAGTATTACGTTATAACGTATAACGTTATATAGTATGACGTATTAACGTATAACGTTATATAGTATTACGTTATAACGTATAACGTTATATAGTATTACGTTATAACGTTTAACGTTATATAGTATTACCATATCACGTATAAAGTTATATAGTATTACGGTATAACGTATAACGTTATATACTATTACGTTATAACGTTATATAGTATCACCATGTAACGTATAACGTTATATAGTATTACGTTATAACGTATAACGTTATATAGTATCACCATGTAACGTACAACGTTATATAGTATTACGTTATAACGTATAACGTTATATAGTATTACGTTATAACGTATAACGTTATATAGTATTACGTTATTTCGTATAACGTTATATAGTATTACGCTATAACGTATAACGTTATATAGTATTACCATATAACGTATAACGTTATATAGTATTAGGTTATAACGTTATATAGTATCACCATATAACGTATAACGTTATATAGTATTACGTTATATCGTATAACGTTATATAGTATTACGTTATAACGTATAACGTTATATAGTATTACGTTATAACGTATAACGTTATATAGTATTACGTTATAACGTATAACGTTATATAGTATTACGTTATAACGTATAACGTTATATAGTATTACGTTATAACGTATAACGTTATATAGTATTACGTTATAACGTATAACGTTATATAGTATTACGTTATAACGTATAACATTATATAGTATTACGTTATAACGTATAACATTATATAGTATTACGTTATAACGTATAACGTTATATAGTATCACCATGTAACGTATAACGTTATTTAGTATCACCATGTAACGTATAACGGTATATAGTATCACCATGTAACGTATAACGTTATATAGTATCACCACGTAACGTATAACGTTATATGGTATTACGTTATAACGTATAACGTTATATAGTATGACGTTATAACGTATAACGTTATATAGTATTACGTTATAACGTATAACGTTATATAGTGTTACGTTATAACGTATAACGTTATATAGTATTACCATATAACGTATAACGTTATATAGTATTACGTTATAACGTATAACGTTATATAGTATTACGTTATAACGTATAACGTTATTTAGTATTACCATATAACGTATAACGTTATATAGTATTACCATATAACGTATAACGTTATATAGTATTACCATATAACGTATAACGTTATATAGTATTACCATATAATGTATAACGTTATATAGTATTACGTTATAACGTATAACGTTATATAGTATTACGTTATAACGTATAACGTTATTTAGTATTACCATATAACGTATAACGTTATATAGTATTACCATATAACGTATCACGTTATATAGTATTACCATATAACGTATAACGTTATATAGTATTACGTTATAACGTATAACGTTATATAGTATTACGTTATAACGTATAACGTTATATAGTATTACCATATAACGTATAACGTTATATAGTATTACGTTATAACGTATAACGTTATATAGTATTACGTTATAACGTATAACGTTATATAGTATTACGTTATAACGTATAACGTTATATAGTATTACGTTATAACGTATAACGTTATATAGTATTACGTTATAACGTATAACGTTATATAGTATCACCATGTAACGTATAACGTTATATAGTATCACCATGTAACGTATAACGTTATATAGTATTACGTTATAACGTATAACGTTATATAGTATCACCATGTAACGTACAACGTTATATAGTATTACGTTATAACGTATAACGTTATATAGTATTACGTTATAACGTATAACGTTATATAGTATTACGTTATATCGTATAACGTTATATAGTATTACGTTATAACGTATAACGTTATATAGTATTACCATATAACGTATAACGTTATATAGTATTACTTTATAACGTTATATAGTATCACCATATAACGTATAACGTTATATAGTATTACGTTATATCGTATAACGTTATATAGTATTACGTTATAACGTATAACGTTATATAGTATTACGTTATAACGTAGAACGTTATATAGTATTACGTTATAACGTATAACGTTATATAGTATTACGTTATAACGTATAACGTTATATAGTATTACGTTATAACGTATAACGTTATATAGTATTACGTTATAACGTATAACATTATATAGTATTACGTTATAACGTATAACGTTATATAGTATCACCATGTAACGTATAACGTTATATAGTATCACCATGTAACGTATAACGTTATATAGTATCACCATGTAACGTATAACGTTATATAGTATTACCATATAACGTATAACGTTATATAGTATTACGTTATAACGTATAACGTTATTTAGTATTACCATATAACGTATAACGTTATATAGTATTACCATATAACGTATAACGTTATATAGTATTACGTTATAACGTTATATAGTATCACCATATAACGTATAACGTTATATAGTATTACCATATAACGTATAACGTTATATAGTATTACGTTATATCGTATAACGTTATATAGTATTACGTTATAACGTATAACGTTATTTAGTATTACCATATAACGTATAACGTTATGTAGTATTACGTTATAACGTATAACGTTATATAGTATTACCATATAACGTATAACGTTATATAGTATTACGTTATAACGTATAACTTTATATAGTATTACGTTATAACGTATAACGTTATATAGTATTACCATATAACGTATAACGTTATATAGTATTACGTTATAACGTATAACGTTATATACTATTACGTTATAACGTATAACGTTATATAGTATCACCATATAACGTATAACGTATATAGTATCACCATGTAACGTATAACGTTATATAGTATCACCATGTAACGTATAACGTTATATAGTATTACGTTATAACGTATAACGTTATATAGTATGACGTTATAACGTATAACGTTATATAGTATTACCATATAACGTATAACGTTATATAGTATTACCATATAACGTAGAACGTTATATAGTATTACCATATAACGTATAACGTTATGTAGTTTTACCATATAACGTATAACGTTATATAGTATTACGTTATAACGTATAACGTTATATAGTATTACGTTATAACGTATAACGTTATATAGTATTACGTTATAACGTATAACGTTATTTAGTATTACCATATAACGTATAACGTTATATAGTATTACCATATAACGTATAACGTTATATAGTATTACCATATAACGTATAACGTTATATAGTATTACGTTATAACGTATAACGTTATATAGTATTACGTTATAACGTATAACGTTATATAGTATTACCATATAACTTATAAAGTTATATAGTATTACGTTATAACGTATAACGTTATATAGTATTACGTTATAACGTATAACGTTATATAGTATTACGTTATAACGTATAACGTTATATAGTATTACGTTATAACGTATAACGTTATATAGTATTACGTTATAACGTATAACGTTATATAGTATTACGTTATAACGTATAACGTTATATAGTATTACGTTATAACGTATAACGTTATATAGTATTACGTTATAACGTATAACGTTATATAGTATTACGTTATAACGTATAACATTATATAGTATTACGTTATAACGTATAACCTTATATATTGTATTACGTTATAACGTATAACGTTATATAGTATCACCATGTAACGTATAACGTTATTTAGTATCACCATGTAACGTATAACGTTATATAGTATCACCATGTAACGTATAACGTTATATAGTATCACCACGTAACGTATAACGTTATATGGTATTACGTTATAACGTATAACGTTATATAGTATGACGTTATAACGTATAACGTTATATAGTATTACGTTATAACGTATAACGTTATATAGTGTTACGTTATAACGTATAACGTTATATAGTATTACCATATAACGTATAACGTTATATAGTATTACGTTATAACGTATAACGTTATATAGTATTACGTTATAACGTATAACGTTATTTAGTATTACCATATAACGTATAACGTTATATAGTATTACCATATAACGTATAACGTTATATAGTATTACCATATAACGTATAACGTTATATAGTATTACCATATAATGTATAACGTTATATAGTATTACGTTATAACGTATAACGTTATATAGTATTACGTTATAACGTATAACGTTATTTAGTATTACCATATAACGTATAACGTTATATAGTATTACCATATAATGTATCACGTTATATAGTATTACCATATAACGTATAACGTTATATAGTATTACGTTATAACGTATAACGTTATATAGTATTACGTTATAACGTATAACGTTATATAGTATTACCATATAACGTATAACGTTATATAGTATTACGTTATAACGTATAACGTTATATAGTATTACGTTATAACGTATAACGTTATATAGTATTACGTTATAACGTATAACGTTATATAGTATTACGTTATAACGTATAACGTTATATAGTATTACGTTATAACGTATAACGTTATATAGTATTACGTTATAACGTATAACATTATATAGTATTACGTTATAACGTATAACCTTATATATTGTATTACGTTATAACGTATAACGTTATATAGTATCACCATGTAACGTATAACGTTATTTAGTATCACCATGTAACGTATAACGTTATATAGTATCACCATGTAACGTATAACGTTATATAGTATCACCACGTAACGTATAACGTTATATGGTATTACGTTATAACGTATAACGTTATATAGTATGACGTTATAACGTATAACGTTATATAGTATTACGTTATAACGTATAACGTTATATAGTGTTACGTTATAACGTATAACGTTATATAGTATTACCATATAACGTATAACGTTATATAGTATTACGTTATAACGTATAACGTTATATAGTATTACGTTATAACGTATAACGTTATTTAGTATTACCATATAACGTATAACGTTATATAGTATTACCATATAACGTATAACGTTATATAGTATTACCATATAACGTATAACGTTATATAGTATTACCATATAATGTATAACGTTATATAGTATTACGTTATAACGTATAACGTTATATAGTATTACGTTATAACGTATAACGTTATTTAGTATTACCATATAACGTATAACGTTATATAGTATTACCATATAATGTATCACGTTATATAGTATTACCATATAACGTATAACGTTATATAGTATTACGTTATAACGTATAACGTTATATAGTATTACGTTATAACGTATAACGTTATATAGTATTACCATATAACGTATAACGTTATATAGTATTACGTTATAACGTATAAACGTTATATAGTATTACGTTATAACGTATAACGTTATATAGTATTACGTTATAACGTATAACGTTATATAGTATTACGTTATAACGTATAACGTTATATAGTATTACGTTATAACGTATAACGTTATATAGTATCACCATGTAACGTATAACGTTATATAGTATCACCATGTAACGTATAACGTTATATAGTATCACCATGTAACGTATAACGTTATATAGTATTACGTTATAACGTATAACGTTATATAGTATCACCATGTAACGTACAACGTTATATAGTATTACGTTATAACGTATAACGTTATATAGTATTACGTTATAACGTATAACGTTATATAGTATTACGTTATATCGTATAACGTTATATAGTATTACGTTATAACGTATAACGTTATATAGTATTACCATATAACGTATAACGTTATATAGTATTACTTTATAACGTTATATAGTATCACCATATAACGTATAACGTTATATAGTATTACGTTATATCGTATAACGTTATATAGTATTACGTTATAACGTATAACGTTATATAGTATTACGTTATAACGTAGAACGTTATATAGTATTACGTTATAACGTATAACGTTATATAGTATTACGTTATAACGTATAACGTTATATAGTATTACGTTATAACGTATAACGTTATATAGTATTACGTTATAACGTATAACATTATATAGTATTACGTTATAACGTATAACGTTATATAGTATCACCATGTAACGTATAACGTTATATAGTATCACCATGTAACGTATAACGTTATATAGTATCACCATGTAACGTATAACGTTATATAGTATTACCATATAACGTATAACGTTATATAGTATTACGTTATAACGTATAACGTTATTTAGTATTACCATATAACGTATAACGTTATATAGTATTACCATATAACGTATAACGTTATATAGTATTACGTTATAACGTTATATAGTATCACCATATAACGTATAACGTTATATAGTATTACCATATAACGTATAACGTTATATAGTATTACGTTATATCGTATAACGTTATATAGTATTACGTTATAACGTATAACGTTATTTAGTATTACCATATAACGTATAACGTTATGTAGTATTACGTTATAACGTATAACGTTATATAGTATTACCATATAACGTATAACGTTATATAGTATTACGTTATAACGTATAACTTTATATAGTATTACGTTATAACGTATAACGTTATATAGTATTACCATATAACGTATAACGTTATATAGTATTACGTTATAACGTATAACGTTATATACTATTACGTTATAACGTATAACGTTATATAGTATCACCATATAACGTATAACGTATATAGTATCACCATGTAACGTATAACGTTATATAGTATCACCATGTAACGTATAACGTTATATAGTATTACGTTATAACGTATAACGTTATATAGTATGACGTTATAACGTATAACGTTATATAGTATTACCATATAACGTATAACGTTATATAGTATTACCATATAACGTATAACGTTATATAGTATTACCATATAACGTATAACGTTATGTAGTTTTACCATATAACGTATAACGTTATATAGTATTACGTTATAACGTATAACGTTATATAGTATTACGTTATAACGTATAACGTTATATAGTATTACGTTATAACGTATAACGTTATTTAGTATTACCATATAACGTATAACGTCATATAGTATTACCATATAACGTATAACGTTATATAGTATTACCATATAACGTATAACGTTATATAGTATTACGTTATAACGTATAACGTTATATAGTATTACGTTATAACGTATAACGTTATATAGTATTACCATATAACTTATAAAGTTATATAGTATTACGTTATAACGTATAACGTTATATAGTATTACGTTATAACGTATAACGTTATATAGTATTACGTTATAACGTATAACGTTATATAGTATTACGTTATAACGTATAACGTTATATAGTATTACGTTATAACGTATAACGTTATATAGTATTACGTTATAACGTATAACGTTATATAGTATTACGTTATAACGTATAACGTTATATAGTATTACGTTATAACGTATAACGTTATATAGTATTACGTTATAACGTATAACGTTATTTAGTATTACCATATAACGTATAACGTTATATAGTATTACCATATAATGTATAACGTTATATAGTATTACCATATAACGTATAACGTTATATAGTATTACGTTATAACGTATAACGTTATATAGTATTACGTTATAACGTATAACGTTATATAGTATTACCATATAACGTATAAAGTTATATAGTATTACGTTATAACGTATAACGTTATATAGTATTACGTTATAACGTATAACGTTATATAGTATTACGTTATAACGTATAACGTTATATAGTATTACGTTATAACGTATAACGTTATATAGTATTACGTTATAACGTATAACGTTATATAGTATTACGTTATAACGTATAACGTTATATAGTATTACGTTATAACGTATAACGTTATATAGTATCACCATGTAACGTATAACGTTATATAGTATCACCATGTAACGTATAACGTTATATAGTATTACGTTATAACGTATAACGTTATATAGTATGACGATATAACGTATAACGTTATATAGTATTACGTTATAACGTATAACGTTATATAGTATTACGTTATAACGTATAACGTTATATAGTATTACGTTATAACGTATAACGTTATATAGTATTACGTTATAACGTTTAACGTTATATAGTATTACCATATCACGTATAAAGTTATATAGTATTACGGTATAACGTATAACGTTATATACTATTACGTTATAACGTTATATAGTATCACCATGTAACGTATAACGTTATATAGTATCACTATGTAACGTACAACGTTATACAGTATTACGTTATAACGTATAACGTTATATAGTATTACGTTATAACGTATAACGTTATATAGTATTACGTTATATCGTATAACGTTATATAGTATTACGTTATAACGTATAACGTTATATAGTATTACCATATAACGTATAACGTTATATAGTATTAGGTTATAACGTTATATAGTATCACCATATAACGTATAACGTTATATAGTATTACGTTATAACGTATAACGTTATGTAGTATTACGTTATAACGTATAACGTTATGTAGTATTACGTTATAACGTATAACGTTATATAGTATTACGTTATATCGTATAACGTTATATAGTATTACGTTATAACGTATAACGTTATATAGTATTACGTTATAACGTTATATAGGATCACCATATAACGTATAACGTTATATAGTATTACGTTATATCGTATAACGTTATATAGTATTACGTTATAACGTATTACGTTATATAGTATTACGTTATAACGTATAACGTTATATAGTATTACGTTATAACGTATAACGTTATATAGTATTACGTTATAACGTTTAACATTATATAGTATTACGTTATAACGTATAACATTATATAGTATTACGTTATAACGTATAACGTTATATAGTATCACCATGTAACGTATAACGTTATATAGTATCACCATGTAACGTATAACGTTATATAGTATCACCATGTAACGTATAACGTTATATAGTATACCATATAACGTATAACGTTATATAGTATTACCATATAACGTATAACGTTATATAGTATTACGTTATAACGTATAACGTTATATAGTATTACGTTATAACGTATAACGTTATATAGTATTACCATATCACGTATAACGTTATATAGTATTACGGTATAAACGTATAACGTTATATACTATTACGTTATAACGTTATATAGTATCACCATGTAACGAATAACGTTATATAGTATTACGTTATAACGTATAACGTATAACGTTATATAGTATTACGTTATAACGTATAACGTATAACGTTATATAGTATTACGTTATAACGTATAACGTTATATAGTATTACGTTATAACGTATAACGTTATATAGTATTACGTTATAACGTATAACGTTATTTAGTATTACCATATAACGTATAACGTTATGTAGTATTACGTTATAACGTATAACGTTATATAGTATTACGTTATAACGTATAACGTTATATAGTATTACCATATAACGTATAACGTTATATAGTATTACGTTATAACGTATAACGTTATATAGTATTACGTTATAACGCATAACGTTATATAGTATTACGTTATAACGCATAACGTTATATAGTATTACGTTATAACGTATAACGTTATATAGTATTACGTTATAACGTATAACGTTATATAGTATTACGTTATAACGTATAACGTTATTTAGTATTACGTTATAACGTATAACGTTATATAGTATTACGTTATAACGTATAACGTTATATGGTATTACCATGTAACGTATAGCGTTATATAGTATTACGTTATAACGTTATATAGTTTCACCATATAACGTATAACGTTATATAGTATTACGTTATAACGTATAACGTTATATAGTATTACGTTATAACGTATAACGTTTATAACGTATAACGTTATATAGTATTACGTTATAACGTATAACGTTATATAGTATTACGTTATAACGTATAACCTTATATAGTATTACGTTATAACGTATAACGTTATATAGTATTACGTTATAACGTTATATAGTATCACCATATAACGTATAACGTTATATAGTATTACGTTATAACGTATAACGTTATATAGTATTACGTTAAAACGTATAACGTTATATAGTATTAAGTTATAACGTATAACGTATATAGTATTAAGTTATAACGTAACGTTATATAGAATACGTTATAACGTATAACGTTATATAGTATTACGTTATAACGTATAACGTTATATAGTATTACGTTATAACGTATAACGTTATATAGTATTACGTTATAACGTATAACGTTATATAGTATCACCATGTAACGTATAACGTTATATAGTATCACCATGTAACGTATAACGTTATATAGCATTACGTTATAACGTATAACGTCATGTAGTATTACGTTATAACGTATAACGTTATGTAGTATTACGTTATGACGTATAACGTTATATAGTATTACGTTATAACGTATAACGTTATATAGTATTACGTTATAACGTATAACGTTATGTAGTATTACGTTATAACGTATAACGTTATGTAGTATTACGTTATAACGTATAACGTTATATAGTATTACGTTATATCGTATAACGTTATATAGTATTACGTTATAACGTATAACGTTATATTGTATTACGTTGTAACGTATAACGTTATATAGTATTACGTTATAACGTATAACGTTATATAGTATTACGTTATAACGTATAATGTTATATAGTATTACGTTATAACGTATAACGTTATATAGTATTACGTTATAACGTATAATGTTATATAGTATCACCATGTAACGTATAACGTTATATAGTATTACGTTATAACGTATAACGTTATATAGTATTACGTTATAACGTATAACGTTATATAGTATTACGTTATAACGTATAACGTTATATAGTATTACGTTATAACGTATAACGTTATATAGTATTACCATATAACGTATATCGTTATGACGTATAACGTTATATGGTATTACCATATAACGTATAGCGTTATATAGTATTACGTTATAACGTTATATAGTTTCACCATATAACGTATAACGTTATATAGTATTACGTTATAACGTATAACGTTATATAGTATTACGTTATAACGTATAACGTTATAACGTATAACGTTATATAGTATTACGTTATAACGTTTAACTATATATAGTATTACGTTATAACGTATAACCTTATATAGTATTACGTTATAACGTATAACGTTATATAGTATTACGTTATGACGTATAACGTTATATGGTATTACCATATAACGTATAACGTTATATAGTATTACGTTATAACGTATAACGTTATATAGTATTACGTTATATCGTATAACGTTATATAGTATTACGTTATATCGTATAACGTTATATAGTATTACGTTATAACGTATAACGTTATATAGTATTACGTTATAACTTATAACGTTATATAGTATTACGTTATAACGTATAACGTTATATAGTATTACGTTATAACGTATAACGTTATATAGTATTACGTTATAACGTATAACGTTATATAGTATTACGTTATAACGTATAACGTTATATAGTATTACCATGTAACGTATAACGTTATATAGTATCACCATGTAACGTATAACGTTATATAGTATTACGTTATAACGTATAACGTCATGTAGTATTACGTTATAACGTATAACGTTATGTAGTATTACGTTATGACGTATAACGTTATATAGTATTACGTTATAACGTATAACGTTATATAGTATTACGTTATAACGTATAACGTTATGTAGTATTACGTTATAACGTATACGTTATGTAGTATTACGTTATAACGTATAACGTTATATAGTATTACGTTATAACGTATAACGATATATAGTATTACGTTATAACGTATAATGTTATATAGTATTACGTTATAACGTATAACGTTATATAGTATTACGTTATAACGTATAATGTTATATAGTATCACCATGTAACGTATAACGTTATATAGTATCACCATATAACGTATACGTTATATAGTATTACGTTATAACGTATAACGTTATATAGTATTACGTTATAACGTATAACGTTATATAGTATCACCATGTAACGTATAACGTTATATAGTATCACCATGTAACGTATAACCTTATATAGTATTACGTTATAACGTATAACGTCATGTAGTATTACGTTATAACGTATAACGTTATGTAGTATTACGTTATAACGTATAACGTTATATAGTATTAAGTTATAACGTATAACGTTATATAGTATTACGTTATAACGTTATATAGTATCACCATATAACGTATAACGTTATATAGTATTACGTTATAACGTATAACGTTATATAGTATTACGTTATAACGTATAACGTTATATAGTATTACGTTATAACGTATAACGTTATATAGTATTACCATATAACGTATATCGTTATATAGTATTACCTTATAACGTATAACGTTATATAGTATTACGTTATAACGTATAACGTTATATAGTATTACGTTATGACGTATAACGTTATATGGTATTACCATATAACGTATAGCGTTATATAGTATTACGTTATAACGTTATATAGTTTCACCATATAACGTTTAACGTTATATAGTATTACGTTATAACGTATAACGTTATATAGTATTACGTTATAACGTATAACGTTATATAGTATTACGTTATAACGTTTAACGTTATGTAGTATTACGTTATAACGTATAACCTTATATAGTATTACGTTATAACGTATAACGTTATATATTATTACGTTATGACGTATAACGTTATATGGTATTACCATATAACGTATAACGTTATATAGTATTACGTTATAACGTATAACGTTATATAGTATTACGTTATATCGTATAACGTTATATAGTATTACGTTATATCGTATAACGTTATATAGTATTACGTTATAACGTATAACGTTATATAGTATTACGTTATAACGTATAACGTTATATAGTATTACGTTATAACGTATAACGTTATATAGTATTACGTTATAACGTATAACGTTATATAGTATTACGTTATAATGTATAACGTTATATAGCATTACGTTATAACGTATAACGTTATATAGTATTACGTTATAACGTATAACGTTATATAGTATTACGTTATAACGTATAACGTTATATAGTATTACGTTATAACGTATAACGTTATATAGTATTACGTATAACGTATAACGTTATATAGTATTACGCTATAACGTATAACGTTATATAGTATTACGTTATAACGTATAACGTTATATAGTATTACGTTATAACGTATAACGTTATATAGTATTACGTTATAACGTATAATGTTATATAGTATTACGTTATAACGTATAACGTTATATAGTATTACGTTATAACGTATAATGTTATATAGTATCACCATGTAACGTATAACGTTATATAGTATCACCATATACGTATAACGTTATATAGTATTACGTTATAACGTATAACGTTATATAGTATTACGTTATAACGTATAACGTTATATAGTTATCACCATGTAACGTATAACCTTATATAGTATTACGTTATAACGTATAACGTCATGTAGTATTACGTTATAACGTATAACGTTATGTAGTATTACGTTATAACGTATAACGTTATATAGTATTAAGTTATAACGTATAACGTTATATAGTATTACGTTATAACGTTATATAGTATCACCATATAACGTATAACGTTATATAGTATTACGTTATAACGTATAACGTTATATAGTATTACGTTATAACGTATAACGTTATATAGTAATACGTTATAACGTATAACGTTATATAGTATTACGTTATAACGTTATATAGTATCACCATATAACGTATAACGTTATATACTATTACGTTATAACGTTATATAGTATCACCATGTAACGTATAACGTTATATAGTATCACTATGTAACGTACAACGTTATATAGTATTACGTTATAACGTATAACGTTATATAGTATTACGTTATAACGTATAACGTTATATAGTATTACGTTATATCGTTATAACGTTATATAGTATTACGTTATAACGTATAACGTTATATAGTATTACCATATAACGTATAACGTTATATAGTATTAGGTTATAACGTTATATAGTATCACCATATAACGTATAACGTTATATAGTATTACGTTATATCGTATAACGTTATATAGTATTACGTTATAACGTATAACGTTATATAGTATTACGTTATAACGTATAACGTTATATAGCATTACGTTATAACGTATAACGTTATATAGTATTACGTTATAACGTATAACGTTATAATAGTATTACGTTATAACGTTATATAGTATCACCATATAACGTATAACGTTATATAGTATTACGTTATATCGTATAACGTTATATAGTATTACGTTATAACGTATTACGTTATATAGTATTACGTTATAACGTATAACGTTATATAGTATTACGTTATAACGTATAACGTTATATAGTATTACGTTATAACGTTTAACATTATATAGTATTACGTTATAACGTATAACGTTATATAGTATCACCATGTAACGTATAACGTTATATAGTATCACCATGTAACGTATAACGTTATATAGTATCACCATGTAACGTATAACGTTATATAGTATCACCATGTAACGTATAACGTTATATAGTATTACCATATAACGTATAACGTTATATAGTATTACCATATAACGTATAACGTTATATAGTATTACGTTATAACGTATAACGTTATATAGTATTACGTTATAACGTATAACGTTATATAGTATTACCATATCACGTATAACGTTATATAGTATTACGGTATAACGTATAACGTTATATACTATTACGTTATAACGTTATATAGTATCACCATGTAACGAATAACGTTATATAGTATTACGTTATAACGTATAACGTATAACGTTATATAGTATTACGTTATAACGTATAACGTATAACGTTATATAGTATTACGTTATAACGTATAACGTATATAGTATTACGTTATAACGTATAACGTTATATAGTATTACGTTATAACGTATAACGTTATTTAGTATTACCATATAACGTATAACGTTATGTAGTATTACGTTATAACGTATAACGTTATATAGTATTACGTTATAACGTATAACGTTATATAGTATTACCATATAACGTATAACGTTATATAGTATTACGTTATAACGTATAACGTTATATAGTATCACCATGTAACGTATAACGTTATATAGTATCACCATGTAACGTATAACGTTATATAGTATCACCATGTAACGTATAACGTTATATAGTATTACCATATAACGTATAACGTTATATAGTATTACCATATAACGTATAACGTTATATAGTATTACGTTATAACGTATAACGTTATATAGTATTACGTTATAACGTATAACGTTATATAGTATTACCATATCACGTATAACGTTATATAGTATTACGGTATAACGTATAACGTTATATACTATTACGTTATAACGTTATATAGTATCACCATGTAACGAATAACGTTATATAGTATTACGTTATAACGTATAACGTATAACGTTATATAGTATTACGTTATAACGTATAACGTATAACGTTATATAGTATTACGTTATAACGTATAACGTTATATAGTATTACGTTATAACGTATAACGTTATATAGTATTACGTTATAACGTATAACGTTATTTAGTATCACCATATAACGTATAACGTTATATACTATTACGTTATAACGTTATATAGTATCACCATGTAACGTATAACGTTATATAGTATCACTATGTAACGTACAACGTTATATAGTATTACGTTATAACGTATAACGTTATATAGTATTACGTTATAACGTATAACGTTATATAGTATTACGTTATATCGTATAACGTTATATAGTATTACGTTATAACGTATAACGTTATATAGTATTACCATATAACGTATAACGTTATATAGTATTAGGTTATAACGTTATATAGTATCACCATATAACGTATAACGTTATATAGTATTACGTTATATCGTATAACGTTATATAGTATTACGTTATAACGTATAACGTTATATAGTATTACGTTATAACGTATAACGTTATATAGTATTACGTTATAACGTATAACGTTATATAGTATTACGTTATAACGTATAACGTTATATAGTATTACGTTATAACGTATAACGTTATATAGTATTACGTTATAACGTTATATAGTATCACCATATAACGTATAACGTTATATAGTATTACGTTATATCGTATAACGTTATATAGTATTACGTTATAACGTATTACGTTATATAGTATTACGTTATAACGTATAACGTTATATAGTATTACGTTATAACGTATAACGTTATATAGTATTACGTTATAACGTTTAACATTATATAGTATTACGTTATAACGTATAACATTATATAGTATTACGTTATAACGTATAACGTTATATAGTATCACCATGTAACGTATAACGTTATATAGTATCACCATGTAACGTATAACGTTATATAGTATCACCATGTAACGTATAACGTTATATAGTATTACCATATAACGTATAACGTTATATAGTATTACCATATAACGTATAACGTTATATAGTATTACGTTATAACGTATAACGTTATATAGTATTACGTTATAACGTATAACGTTATATAGTATTACCATATCACGTATAACGTTATATAGTATTACGGTATAACGTATAACGTTATATACTATTACGTTATAACGTTATATAGTATCACCATGTAACGAATAACGTTATATAGTATTACGTTATAACGTATAACGTATAACGTTATATAGTATTACGTTATAACGTATAACGTATAACGTTATATAGTATTACGTTATAACGTATAACGTTATATAGTATTACGTTATAACGTATAACGTTATATAGTATTACGTTATAACGTATAACGTTATTTAGTATTACCATATAACGTATAACGTTATGTAGTATTACGTTATAACGTATAACGTTATATAGTATTACGTTATAACGTATAACGTTATATAGTATTACCATATAACGTATAACGTTATATAGTATTACGTTATAACGTATAACGTTATATAGTATTACGTTATAACGCATAACGTTATATAGTATTACGTTATAACGTATAACGTTATATAGTATTACGTTATAACGTATAACGTTATATAGTATTACGTTATAACGTATAACGTTATTTAGTATTACGTTATAACGTATAACGTTATATAGTATTACGTTATAACGTATAACGTTATATGGTATTACCATGTAACGTATAGCGTTATATAGTATTACGTTATAACGTTATATAGTTTCACCATATAACGTATAACGTTATATAGTATTACGTTATAACGTATAACGTTATATAGTATTACGTTATAACGTATAACGTTATAACGTATAACGTTATATAGTATTACGTTATAACGTATAACGTTATATAGTATTACGTTATAACGTATAACCTTATATAGTATTACGTTATAACGTATAACGTTATATAGTATTACGTTATAACGTTATATAGTATCACCATATAACGTATAACGTTATATAGTATTACGTTATAACGTATAACGTTATATAGTATTACGTTAAAACGTATAACGTTATATAGTATTAAGTTATAACGTATAACGTTATATAGTATTAAGTTATAACGTATAACGTTATATAGAATTACGTTATAACGTATAACGTTATATAGTATTACGTTATAACGTATAACGTTATATAGTATTACGTTATAACGTATAACGTTATATAGTATTACGTTATAACGTATAACGTTATATAGTATCACCATGTAACGTATAACGTTATATAGTATCACCATGTAACGTATAACGTTATATAGCATTACGTTATAACGTATAACGTCATGTAGTATTACGTTATAACGTATAACGTTATGTAGTATTACGTTATGACGTATAACGTTATATAGTATTACGTTATAACGTATAACGTTATATAGTATTACGTTATAACGTATAACGTTATATAGTATTACGTTATAACGTATAACGTTATATAGTATTACGTTATAACGTATAACGTTATATAGTATCACCATGTAACGGATAACGTTATATAGTATCACCATGTAACGTATAACGTTATATAGTATTACGTTATAACGTATAACGTCATGTAGTATTACGTTATAACGTATAACGTTATGTAGTATTACGTTATGACGTATAACGTTATATAGTATTACGTTATAACGTATAACGTTATATAGTATTACGTTATAACGTATAACGTTATGTAGTATTACGTTATAACGTATAACGTTATGTAGTATTACGTTATAACGTATAACGTTATATAGTATTACGTTATATCGTATAACGTTATATAGTATTACGTTATAACGTATAACGTTATATAGTATTACGTTATAACGTATAACGTTATATAGTATTACGTTATAACGTATAACGTTATATAGTATTACGTTATAACGTATAATGTTATATAGTATTACGTTATAACGTATAACGTTATATAGTATTACGTTATAACGTATAATGTTATATAGTATCAGCATGTAACGTATAACGTTATATAGTATTACGTTATAACGTATAACGTTATATAGTATTACGTTATAACGTATAACGTTATATAGTATTACGTTATATCGTATAACATTATATAGTATTACGTTATAACATTATATAGTATCACCATATAACGTATAACGTTATATAGTATTACGTTATAACGTATAACGTTATATAGTATTACGTTATAACGTATAACGTTATATAGTATCACCATGTAACGTATAACGTTATATAGTATCACCATGTAACGTATAACCTTATATAGTATTACGTTATAACGTATAACGTCATGTAGTATTACGTTATAACGTATAACGTTATGTAGTATTACGTTATAACGTATAACGTTATATAGTATTAAGTTATAACGTATAACGTTATATAGTATTACGTTATAACGTTATATAGTATCACCATATAACGTATAACGTTATATAGTATTACGTTATAACGTATAACGTTATATAGTATTACGTTATAACGTATAACGTTATATAGTATTACGTTATAACGTATAACGTTATATAGTATTACCATATAACGTATATCGTTATATAGTATTACCTTATAACGTATAACGTTATATAGTATTACGTTATAACGTATAACGTTATATAGTATTACGTTATGACGTATAACGTTATATGGTATTACCATATAACGTATAGCGTTATATAGTATTACGTTATAACGTTATATAGTTTCACCATATAACGTATAACGTTATATAGTATTACGTTATAACGTATAACGTTATATAGTATTACGTTATAACGTATAACGTTATAACGTATAACGTTATATAGTATTACGTTATAACGTATAACGTTATATAGTATTACGTTATAACGTATAACCTTATATAGTATTACGTTATAACGTATAACGTTATATAGTATTACGTTATGACGTATAACGTTATATGGTATTACCATATAACGTATAACGTTATATAGTATTACGTTATAACGTATAACGTTATATAGTATTACGTTATATCGTATAACGTTATATAGTATTACGTTATATCGTATAACGTTATATAGTATTACGTTATAACGTATAACGTTATATAGTATTACGTTATAACTTATAACGTTATATAGTATTACGTTATAACGTATAACGTTATATAGTATTACGTTATAACGTATAACGTTATATAGTATTACGTTATAACGTATAACGTTATATAGTATTACGTTATAACGTATAACGTTATATAGTATTACGTTATAATGTATAACGTTATATAGCATTACGTTATAACGTATAACGTTATATAGTATTACGTTATAACGTATAACGTTATATAGTATTACGTTATAACGTATAACGTTATATAGTATTACGTTATAACGTATAACGTTATATAGTATTACGTTATAACGTATAACGTTATATAGTATTACGTTATAACGTATAACGTTATATAGTATTACGTTATAACGTATAACGTTATATAGTATTACCATGTAACGTATAACGTTATATAGTATCACCATGTAACGTATAACGTTATATAGTATTACGTTATAACGTATAACGTCATGTAGTATTACGTTATAACGTATAACGTTATGTAGTATTACGTTATGACGTATAACGTTATATAGTATTACGTTATAACGTATAACGTTATATAGTATTACGTTATAACGTATAACGTTATGTAGTATTACGTTAAAACGTATAACGTTATATAGTATTACGTTATATCGTATAACGTTATATAGTATTACGTTATATCGTATAACGTTATATAGTATTACGCTATAACGTATAACGTTATATAGTATTACGTTATAACGTATAACGTTATATAGTATTACGTTATAACGTATAATGTTATATAGTATTACGTTATAACGTATAACGTTATATAGTATTACGTTATAACGTATAATGTTATATAGTATCACCATGTAACGTATAACGTTATATAGTATTACGTTATAACGTATAACGTTATATAGTATTACGTTATAACGTATAACGTTATATAGTATTACCATATAACGTATAACGTTATATAGTATTACGTTATAACGTATAACGTTATATAGTATTACGTTATAACGCATAACGTTATATAGTATTACGTTATAACGTATAACGTTATATAGTATTACGTTATAACGTATAACGTTATATAGTATTACGTTATAACGTATAACGTTATTTAGTATTACGTTATAACGTATAACGTTATATAGTATTACGTTATAACGTATAACGTTATATAGTATTACGTTATAACGTATAACGTTATATAGTATTACGTTATAACGTATAACGTTATATAGTATTACGTTATAATGTATAACGTTATATAGCATTACGTTATAACGTATAACGTTATATAGTATTACGTTATAACGTATAACGTTATATAGTATTACGTTATAACGTATAACGTTATATAGTATTACGTTATAACGTATAACGTTATTTAGTATTACCATATAACGTATAACGTTATGTAGTATTACGTTATAACGTATAACGTTATATAGTATTACGTTATAACGTATAACGTTATATAGTATTACCATATAACGTATAACGTTATATAGTATTACGTTATAACGTATAACGTTATATAGTATTACGTTATAACGCATAACGTTATATAGTATTACGTTATAACGTATAACGTTATATAGTATTACGTTATAACGTATAACGTTATATAGTATTACGTTATAACGTATAACGTTATTTAGTATTACGTTATAACGTATAACGTTATATAGTATTACGTTATAACGTATAACGTTATATGGTATTACCATGTAACGTATAGCGTTATATAGTATTACGTTATAACGTTATATAGTTTCACCATATAACGTATAACGTTATATAGTATTACGTTATAACGTATAACGTTATATAGTATTACGTTATAACGTATAACGTTATAACGTATAACGTTATATAGTATTACGTTATAACGTATAACGTTATATAGTATTACGTTATAACGTATAACCTTATATAGTATTACGTTATAACGTATAACGTTATATAGTATTACGTTATAGCGTTATATAGTATCACCATATAACGTATAACGTTATATAGTATTACGTTATAACGTATAACGTTATATAGTATTACGTTAAAACGTATAACGTTATATAGTATTAAGTTATAACGTATAACGTTATATAGTATTAAGTTATAACGTATAACGTTATATAGAATTACGTTATAACGTATAACGTTATATAGTATTACGTTATAACGTATAACGTTATATAGTATTACGTTATAACGTATAACGTTATATAGTATTACGTTATAACGTATAACGTTATATAGTATTACGTTATAACGTATAACGTTATATAGTATTACGTTATAACGTATAACGTTATATAGTATTACGTTATAACGTATAACGTTATATAGTATTACGTTATAACGTATAACGTTATATAGTATTACGTTATAACGTATAACGTTATATAGTATTACGTTATAACGTATAACGTTATATAGTATTACCATGTAACGTATAACGTTATATAGTATCACCATGTAACGTATAACGTTATATAGTATTACGTTATAACGTATAACGTCATGTAGTATTACGTTATAACGTATAACGTTATGTAGTATTACGTTATGACGTATAACGTTATATAGTATTACGTTATAACGTATAACGTTATATAGTATTACGTTATAACGTATAACGTTATGTAGTATTACGTTAAAACGTATAACGTTATATAGTATTACGTTATAACGTATAACGTTATATAGTATCACCATGTAACGTATAACGTTATATAGTATCACCATGTAACGTATAACCTTATATAGTATTACGTTATAACGTATAACGTCATGTAGTATTACGTTATAACGTATAACGTTATGTAGTATTACGTTATAACGTATAACGTTATATAGTATTAAGTTATAACGTATAACGTTATATAGTATTACGTTATAACGTATAACGTTATATAGTATTACGTTATAACGTATAATGTTATATAGTATTACGTTATAACGTATAACGTTATATAGTATTACGTTATAACGTATAATGTTATATAGTATCACCATGTAACGTATAACGTTATATAGTATCACCATATAACGTATAACGTTATATAGTATTACGTTATAACGTATAACGTTATATAGTATTACGTTATAACGTATAACGTTATATAGTATCACCATGTAACGTATAACGTTATATAGTATCACCATGTAACGTATAACCTTATATAGTATTACGTTATAACGTATAACGTCATGTAGTATTACGTTATAACGTATAACGTTATGTAGTATTACGTTATAACGTATAACGTTATATAGTATTAAGTTATAACGTATAACGTTATATAGTATTACGTTATAACGTTATATAGTATCACCATATAACGTATAACGTTATATAGTATTACGTTATAACGTATAACGTTATATAGTATTACGTTATAACGTATAACGTTATATAGTATTACGTTATAACGTATAACGTTATATAGTATTACCATATAACGTATATCGTTATATAGTATTACCTTATAACGTATAACGTTATATAGTATTACGTTATAACGTATAACGTTATATAGTATTACGTTATGACGTATAACGTTATATGGTATTACCATATAACGTATAGCGTTATATAGTATTACGTTATAACGTTATATAGTTTCACCATATAACGTATAACGTTATATAGTATTACGTTATAACGTATAACGTTATATAGTATTACGTTATAACGTATAACGTTATAACGTATAACGTTATATAGTATTACGTTATAACGTATAACGTTATATAGTATTACGTTATAACGTATAACCTTATATAGTATTACGTTATAACGTATAACGTTATATAGTATTACGTTATGACGTATAACGTTATATGGTATTACCATATAACGTATAACGTTATATAGTATTACGTTATAACGTATAACGTTATATAGTATTACGTTATATCGTATAACGTTATATAGTATTACGTTATATCGTATAACGTTATATAGTATTACGTTATAACGTATAACGTTATATAGTATTACGTTATAACTTATAACGTTATATAGTATTACGTTATAACGTATAACGTTATATAGTATTACGTTATAACGTATAACGTTATATAGTATTACGTTATAACGTATAACGTTATATAGTATTACGTTATAACGTATAACGTTATATAGTATTACGTTATAATGTATAACGTTATATAGCATTACGTTATAACGTATAACGTTATATAGTATTACGTTATAACTTATAACGTTATATAGTATTACGTTATAACGTATAACGTTATATAGTATTACGTTATAACGTATAACGTTATATAGTATTACGTTATAACGTATAACGTTATATAGTATTACGTTATAACGTATAACGTTATATAGTATTACCATGTAACGTATAACGTTATATAGTATCACCATGTAACGTATAACGTTATATAGTATTACGTTATAACGTATAACGTCATGTAGTATTACGTTATAACGTATAACGTTATGTAGTATTACGTTATGACGTATAACGTTATATAGTATTACGTTATAACGTATAACGTTATATAGTATTACGTTATAACGTATAACGTTATGTAGTATTACGTTATAACGTATAACGTTATGTAGTATTACGTTAAAACGTATAACGTTATATAGTATTACGTTATATCGTATAACGTTATATAGTATTACGCTATAACGTATAACGTTATATAGTATTACGTTATAACGTATAACGTTATATAGTATTACGTTATAACGTATAACGTTATATAGTATTACGTTATAACGTATAATGTTATATAGTATTACGTTATAACGTATAACGTTATATAGTATTACGTTATAACGTATAATGTTATATAGTATCACCATGTAACGTATAACGTTATATAGTATTACGTTATAACGTATAACGTTATATAGTATTACGTTATAATGTATAACGTTATATAGCATTACGTTATAACGTATAACGTTATATAGTATTACTTTATAACGTATAACGTTATATAGTATTACGTTATAACGTATAACGTTATATAGTATTACGTTATAACGTATAACGTTATATAGTATCACCATGTAACGTATAACGTTATATAGTATCACCATGTAACGTATAACGTTATATAGTATTACGTTATAACGTATAACGTCATGTAGTATTACGTTATAACGTATAACGTTATGTAGTATTACGTTATGACGTATAACGTTATATAGTATTACGTTATAACGTATAACGTTATATAGTATTACGTTATAACGTATAACGTTATGTAGTATTACGTTATAACGTATAACGTTATGTAGTATTACGTTAAAACGTATAACGTTATATAGTATTACGTTATATCGTATAACGTTATATAGTGTTACGCTATAACGTATAACGTTATATAGTATTACGTTATAACGTATAACGTTATATAGTATTACGTTATAACGTATAACGTTATATAGTATTACGTTATAACGTATAATGTTATATAGTATTACGTTATAACGTATAACGTTATATAGTATTACGTTATAACGTATAACGTTATATAGTATTACGCTATAACGTATAACGTTATATAGTATTACGTTATAACGTATAACGTTATATAGTATTACGTTATAACGTATAACGTTATATAGTATCACCATGTAACGTATAACGTTATATAGTATCACCATGTAACGTATAACGTTATATAGTATTACGTTATAACGTATAACGTCATGTAGTATTACGTTATAACGTATAACGTTATGTAGTATTACGTTATGACGTATAACGTTATATAGTATTACGTTATAACGTATAACGTTATATAGTATTACGTTATAACGTATAACCTTATATAGTATTACGTTATAACGTATAACGTTATATAGTATTACGTTATAACGTATAACCTTATATAGTATTACGTTATAACGTATAACGTTATATAGTATTACGTTATGACGTATAACGTTATATGGTATTACCATATAACGTATAACGTTATATAGTATTACGTTATAACGTATAACGTTATATAGTATTACGTTATATCGTATAACGTTATATAGTATTACCATGTAACGTATAACGTTATATAGTATCTCCATGTAACGTATAACGTTATATAGTATTACGTTATAACGTATAACGTCATGTAGTATTACGTTATAACGTATAACGTTATGTAGTATTACGTTATGACGTATAACGTTATATAGTATTACGTTATAACGTATAACGTTATATAGTATTACGTTATAACGTATAACGTTATGTAGTATTACGTTATAACGTATAACGTTATGTAGTATTACGTTAAAACGTATAACGTTATATAGTATTACGTTATAACGTATAACGTTATATAGTATTACGTTATAACGTATAATGTTATATAGTATTACGTTATAACGTATAACGTTATATAGTATTACGTTATAACGTATAATGTTATATAGTATCACCATGTAACGTATAACGTTATATAGTATTACGTTATAACGTATAACGTTATATAGTATTACGTTATAATGTATAACGTTATATAGCATTACGTTATAACGTATAACGTTATATAGTATTACGTTATAACGTATAACGTTATATAGTATTACGTTATAACGTATAACGTTATATAGTATTACGTTATAACGTATAACGTTATATAGTATCACCATGTAACGTATAACGTTATATAGTATCACCATGTAACGTATAACGTTATATAGTATTACGTATATAACGTATAACGTCATGTAGTATTACGTTATAACGTATAACGTTATGTAGTATTACGTTATGACGTATAACGTTATATAGTATTACGTTATACGTATAACGTTATATAGTATTACGTTATAACGTATAACGTTATGTAGTATTACGTTATAACGTATAACGTTATGTAGTATTACGTTAAAACGTATAACGTTATATAGTATTACGTTATATCGTATAACGTTATATAGTATTACGCTATAACGTATAACGTTATATAGTATTACGTTATAACGTATAACGTTATATAGTAATTACGTTATAACGTATAACGTTATATAGTATTACGTTATAACGTATAATGTTATATAGTAATTACGTTATAACGTATAACGTTATATAGTATTACGTTATAACGTATAACGTTATATAGTATTACGCTATAACGTATAACGTTATATAGTATTACGTTATAACGTATAACGTTATATAGTAGTATACGTTATAACGTATAACGTTATATAGTATCACCATGTAACGTATAACGTTATATAGTATCACCATGTAACGTATAACGTTATATAGTATCACCATGTAACGTATAACGTTATATAGTATTACGTTATAACGTATAACGTCATGTAGTATTACGTTATAACGTATAACGTTATGTAGTATTACGTTATGACGTATAACGTTATATAGTATTACGTTATAACGTATAACGTTATATAGTATTACGTTATAACGTATAACCTTATATAGTATTACGTTATAACGTATAACGTTATATAGTATTACGTTATAACGTATAACCTTATATAGTATTACGTTTATAACGTATAACGTTATATAGTATTACGTTATGACGTATAACGTTATATGGTATTACCATATAACGTATAACGTTATATAGTATTACGTTATAACGTATAACGTTATATAGTATTACGTTATATCGTATAACGTTATATAGTATTACGTTATATCGTATAACGTTATATAATATTACGTTATAACGTATAACGTTATATAGTATTACGTTATAACGTATAACGTTATATAGTATTACGTTATAACGTATAACTTTATATAGTATTACGTTATAACGTATAACGTTATATAGTATTACTTTATAACGTATAACGTTATATAGTATTACGTTATAACGTATAACGTCATGTAGTATTACGTTATAACGTATAACCTTATATAGTATTACGTTATAACGTATAACGTTATATAGTATTACGTTATGACGTATAACGTTATATGGTATTACCATATAACGTATAACGTTATATAGTATCACCATGTAACGTATAACGTTATATAGTATTACGTTATAACGTATAACGTCATGTAGTATTACGTTATAACGTATAACGTTATGTAGTATTACGTTATGACGTATAACGTTATATAGTATTACGTTATAACGTATAACGTTATATAATATTACCATATAACGTATAACGTTATATAATATTACCATATAAAGTATAACGTTATATAGTATTACGTTATAACGTATAACGTTGTATAGTATTACGTTATATCGTATAACGTTGTATAGTATTACGTTATATCGTATAACATTATATAGTATTACGTTATAACATTATATAGTATCACCATATAACGTATAACGTTATATAGTATTACGTTATAACGTATAACGTTATATAGTATTACGTTATAACGTATAACGTTATATAGTATTAAGTTATAACGTATAACGTTATATAGTATTACGTAATAACGTTATATAGTATCACCATATAACGTATAACGTTATATAGTATTACGTTATAACGTATAACGTTATATAGTATTACGTTATAACGTATAACGTTATATAGTATTACGTTATAACGTATAACGTTATATAGTATTACGTTATAACTTATAACGTTATATAGTATTACGTTATAACGTATAACGTTATATAGTATTACGTTATAACGTATAACGTTATATAGTATTACGTTATAACGTATAACGTTATATAGTATTACGTTATAACGTATAACGTTATATAGTATTACGTTATAACGTATAACGTTATATAGCATTACGTTATAACGTATAACGTTATATAGCATTACGTTATAACGTATAACGTTATATAGTATTACGTTATAACGTATAACGTTATATAGTATTACGTTATAACGTATAACGTTATATAGTATTACGTTATAACGTATAACGTTATATAGTATTACGTTATAACGTATAACGTTATATAGTATTACGTTATAACGTATAACGTTATATAGTATTACGTTATAACGTATAACGTTATATAGTATTACCATGTAACGTATAACGTTATATAGTATCACCATGTAACGTATAACGTTATATAGTATTACGTTATAACGTATAACGTCATGTAGTATTACGTTATAACGTATAACGTTATGTAGTATTACGTTATGACGTATAACGTTATATAGTTTTACGTTATAACGTATAACGTTATATAGTATTACGTTATAACGTATAACGTTATGTAGTATTACGTTATAACGTATAACGTTATGTAGTATTACGTTAAAACGTATAACGTTATATAGTATTACGTTATATCGTATAACGTTATATAGTATTACGCTATAACGTATAACGTTATATAGTATTACGTTATAACGTATAACGTTATATAGTATTACGTTATAACGTATAACGTTATATAGTATTACGTTATAATGTATAACGTTATATAGCATTACGTTATAACGTATAACGTTATATAGTATTACGTTATAACGTATAACGTTATATAGTATTACGTTATAACGTATAACGTTATATAGTATTACGTTATAACGTATAACGTTATATAGTATTACCATGTAACGTATAACGTTATATAGTATCACCATGTAACGTATAACGTTATATAGTATTACGTTATAACGTATAACGTTATATAGTATTACGTTATAACGTATAACGTTATATAGTATTACGTTATAACTTATAACGTTATATAGTATTACGTTATAACGTATAACGTTATATAGTATTACGTTATAACGTATAACGTTATATAGTATTACGTTATAACGTATAACGTTATATAGTATTACGTTATAACGTATAATGTTATATAGTATCACCATGTAACGTATAACGTTATATAGTATTACGTTATAACGTATAACGTTATATAGTATTACGTTATAATGTATAACGTTATATAGCATTACGTTATAACGTATAACGTTATATAGTATTACGTTATAACGTATAACGTTATATAGTATTACGTTATAACGTATAACGTTATATAGTATTACGTTATAACGTATAACGTTATATAGTATTACGTTATAACGTATAACGTTATATAGTATTACGTTATAACGTATAACGTTATATAGTATTACGTTATAACGTATAACGTTATATAGTATCACCATGTAACGTATAACGTTATATAGTATCACCATGTAACGTATAACGTTATATAGTATTACGTTATAACGTATAACGTCATGTAGTATTACGTTATAACGTATAACGTTATGTAGTATTACGTTATGACGTATAACGTTATATAGTATTACGTTATAACGTATAACCTTATATAGTATTACGTTATAACGTATAACGTTATATAGTATTACGTTATAACGTATAACCTTATATAGTATTACGTTATAACGTATAACGTTATATAGTATTACGTTATGACGTATAACGTTATATGGTATTACCATATAACGTATAACGTTATATAGTATTACGTTATAACGTATAACGTTATATAGTATTACGTTATATCGTATAACGTTATATAGTATTACGTTATATCGTATAACGTTATATAATATTACGTTATAACGTATAACGTTATATAGTATTACGTTATAACGTATAACGTTATATAGTATTACGTTATAACGTATAACTTTATATAGTATTACGTTATAACGTATAACGTTATATAGTATTACTTTATAACGTATAACGTTATATAGTATTACGTTATAACGTATAACGTTATATAGTATTACGTTATAACGTATAACTTTATATAGTATTACGTTATAACGTATAACGTTATATAGTATTACGTTATAACGTATAACGTTATATAGTATTACGTTATAACGTATAACGTTATATAGTATCACCATGTAACGTATAACGTTATATAGTATCACCATGTAACGTATAACGTTATATAGTATTACGTTATAACGTATAACGTCATGTAGTATTACGTTATAACGTATAACGTTATGTAGTATTACGTTATATCGTATAACGTTATATAGTATTACGTTATATCGTATAACGTTATATGGTATTACGTTATAACGTATAACGTTATATAGTATTACGTTATAACGTATAACGTTATATAGTATTACGTTATAACGTATAACGTTGTATAGTATTACGTTATATCGTATAACGTTGTATAGTATTACGTTATATCGTATAACATTATATAGTATTACGTTATAACATTATATAGTATCACCATATAACGTATAACGTTATATAGTATTACGTTATAACGTATAACGTTATATAGTATTACGTTATAACGTATAACGTTATATAGTATTAAGTTATAACGTATAACGTTATATAGTATTACGTTATAACGTTATATAGTATCACCATATAACGTATAACGTTATATAGTATTACGTTATAACGTATAACGTTATATAGTATTACGTTATAACGTATAACGTTATATAGTATTACGTTATAACGTATAACGTTATATAGTATTACCATATAACGTATATCGTTATATAGTATTACCTTATAACGTATAACGTTATAACGTATAACGTTATATAGTATTACGTTATAACGTATAACGTTATATAGTATTACGTTATAACGTATAACGTTATATAGTATTACGTTATAACGTATAACCTTATATAGTATTACGTTATAACGTATAACGTTATATAGTATTACGTTATAACATATAACGTTATATAGTATTACGTTATAACGTATAACGTTATATAGTATTACGTTATAACGTATAACGTTATATAGTATTACGTTATAACGTATAACGTTATATAGTATTACGTTATAACGTATAACGTTATATAGTATTACGTTATAACGTATAACGTTATATAGTATCACCATGTAACGTATAACGTTATATAGTATCACCATGTAACGTATAACGTTATATAGTATTACGTTATAACGTATAACGTTATGTAGTATTACGTTATGACGTATAACGTTGTATAGTATTACGTTATATCGTATAACGTTGTATAGTATTACGTTATATCGTATAACGTTATGTAGTATTACGTTATAACGTATAACGTTATATAGTATTACGTTATAACGTATAACGTTGTATAGTATTACGTTATATCGTATAACGTTGTATAGTATTACGTTATATCGTATAACGTTATGTAGTATTACGTTATAACGTATAACGTTATATAATATTACCATATAACGTATAACGTTATATAATATTACCATATAAAGTATAACGTTATATAGTATTACGTTATAACGTATAACGTTATGTAGTATTACGTTATAACGTATAACGTTATATAGTATTACGTTATAACGTATAACGTTATATAGTATTACGTTATAACGTATAACATTATATAGTATTACGTTATAACGTTATATAGTATCACCATATAACGTATAACGTTATATAGTATTACGTTATAACGTATAACGTTATATAGTATTACGTTATAACGTATAACGTTATATAGTATTAAGTTATAACGTATAACGTTATATAGTATTACGTTATAACGTTATATAGTATCACCATATAACGTATAACGTTATATTGTATTACGTTATAACGTATAACGTTATATAGTATTACGTTATAACGTATAACGTTATATAGTATTACGTTATAACGTATAACGTTATATAGTATTACGTTATAACGTATAACGTTATATAGTATTACGTTATAACGTATAACGTTATATAGTATTACCATATAACGTATATCGTTATATAGTATTACCTTATAACGTATAACGTTATATAGTATTACGTTATAACGTATAACGTTATATAGTATTACGTTATAACGTATAACGTTATATAGTATTACGTTATAACGTATAACGTTATATAGTATTACGTTATAACGTATAACGTTATATAGTATTACCATATAACGTATATCGTTATATAGTATTACCTTATAACGTATAACGTTATATAGTATTACGTTATAACGTATAACGTTATATAGTATTACGTTATGACGTATAACGTTATATGGTATTACCATATAACGTATAGCGTTATATATTATTACGTTATAACGTTATATAGTTTCACCATATAACGTATAACGTTATATAGTATTACGTTATAACGTATAACGTTATATAGTATTACGTTATAACGTATAACGTTATAACGTATAACGTTATATAGTATTACGTTATAACGTATAACGTTATATAGTATTACGTTATAACGTATAACCTTATATAATATTACGTTATAACGTATAACGTTATATAGTATTACGTTATGACGTATAACGTTATATGGTATTACCATATAACGTATATCGTTATATAGTATTACGTTATAACGTATAACGTTATATAGTATTACGTTATATCGTATAACGTTATATAGTATTACGTTATATCGTATAACGTTATATGGTATTACGTTATAACGTATAACGTTATATAGTATTACGTTATAACGTATAACGTTATATAGTACTACGTTATAACGTATAACGTTGTATAGTATTACGTTATATCGTATAACGTTGTATAGTATTACGTTATATCGTATAACGTTATGTAGTATTACGTTATAACGTATAACGTTATATAGTATTACGTTATAACGTATAACGTTGTATAGTATTACGTTATATCGTATAACGTTGTATAGTATTACGTTATATCGTATAACGTTATGTAGTATTACGTTATAACGTATAACGTTATATAATATTACCATATAACGTATAACGTTATATAATATTACCATATAAAGTATAACGTTATATAGTATTACGTTATAACGTATAACGTTATGTAGTATTACGTTATAACGTATAACGTTATATAGTATTACGTTATAACGTATAACGTTATATAGTATTACGTTATAACGTATAACATTATATAGTATTACGTTATAACGTTATATAGTATCACCATATAACGTATAACGTTATATAGTATTACGTTATAACGTATAACGTTATATAGTATTACGTTATAACGTATAACGTTATATAGTATTAAGTTATAACGTATAACGTTATATAGTATTACGTTATAACGTTATATAGTATCACCATATAACGTATAACGTTATATAGTATTACGTTATAACGTATAACGTTATATAGTATTACGTTATAACGTATAACGTTATATAGTATTACGTTATAACGTATAACGTTATATAGTATTACGTTATAACGTATAACGTTATATAGTATTACGTTATAACGTATAACGTTATATAGTATTACCATATAACGTATATCGTTATATAGTATTACCTTATAACGTATAACGTTATATAGTATTACGTTATAAAGTATAACGTTATATAGTATTACGTTATAACGTATAACGTTATATAGTATTACGTTATAACGTATAACGTTATATAGTATTACGTTATAACGTATAACGTTATATAGTATTACCATATAACGTATATCGTTATATAGTATTACCTTATAACGTATAACGTTATATAGTATTACGTTATAACGTATAACGTTATATAGTATTACGTTATGACGTATAACGTTATATGGTATTACCATATAACGTATAGCGTTATATATTATTACGTTATAACGTTATATAGTTTCACCATATAACGTATAACGTTATATAGTATTACGTTATAACGTATAACGTTATATAGTATTACGTTATAACGTATAACGTTATAACGTATAACGTTATATAGTATTACGTTATAACGTATAACGTTATATAGTATTACGTTATAACGTATAACCTTATATAATATTACGTTATAACGTATAACGTTATATAGTATTACGTTATGACGTATAACGTTATATGGTATTACCATATAACGTATATCGTTATATAGTATTACGTTATAACGTATAACGTTATATAGTATTACGTTATATCGTATAACGTTATATAGTATTACGTTATATCGTATAACGTTATATGGTATTACGTTATAACGTATAACGTTATATAGTATTACGTTATAACGTATAACGTTATATAGTATTACGTTATAACGTATAACGTTATATAGTATTACGTTATAACGGATAACGTTATATAGTATTACGTTATAACGGATAACGTTATATAGTATTACGTTATAACGTATAACGTTATATAGTATTACGTTATAACGTATAACGTTATATAGTATTACGTTATAACGTATAACGTTATATAGTATTAGGTTATGACGTATAACGTTATATGGTATTACCATATAACGTATAACGTTATATAGTATTACGTTATAACGTATAACGTTATATAGTATTACGTTATATCGTATAACGTTATATAGTATTACGTTATATCGTATAACGTTATATAGTATTACGTTATAACGTATAACGTTATATAGTATTAAGTTATAACGTATAACGTTATATAGTATTACGTTATAACGTTATATAGTATCACCATATAACGTATAACGTTATATAGTATTACGTTATAACGTATAACGTTATATAGTATTACGTTATAACGTATAACGTTATATAGTATTACGTTATAACGTATAACGTTATATAGTATTACCATATAACGTATATCGTTATATAGTATTACCTTATAACGTATAACGTTATATAGTATTACGTTATAACGTATAACGTTATATAGTATTACGTTATGACGTATAACGTTATATGGTATTACCATATAACGTATAGCGTTATATAGTATTACGTTATAACGTTATATAGTTTCACCATATAACGTATAACGTTATATAGTATTACGTTATAACGTATAACGTTATATAGTATTACGTTATAACGTATAACGTTATATGGTATTACGTTATATCGTATAACGTTATATGGTATTACGTTATAACGTATAACGTTATATAGTATTACGTTATAACGTATAACGTTATATAGTATTACGTTATAACGTATAACGTTATATAGTATTACGTTATAACGTATAACGTTATATAGTATTACGTTATAACGTATAACGTTATATAGTATTACGTTATAACGTATAACATTATATAGTATTACGTTATAACGTTATATAGTATCACCATATAACGTATAACGTTATATAGTATTACGTTATAACGTATAACGTTATATAGTATTACGTTATAACGTATAACGTTATATAGTATTAAGTTATAACGTATAACGTTATATAGTATTACGTTATAACGTTATATAGTATCACCATATAACGTATAACGTTATATAGTATTACGTTATAACGTATAACGTTATATAGTATTACGTTATAACGTATAACGTTATATAGTATTACGTTATAACGTATAACGTTATATAGTATTACGTTATAACGTATAACGTTATATAGTATTACGTTATAACGTATAACGTTATATAGTATTACCATATAACGTATATCGTTATATAGTATTACCTTATAACGTATAACGTTATATAGTATTACGTTATAACGTATAACGTTATATAGTATTACGTTATAACGTATAACGTTATATAGTATTACGTTATAACGTATAACGTTATATAGTATTACGTTATAACGTATAACGTTATATAGTATTACCATATAACGTATATCGTTATATAGTATTACCTTATAACGTATAACGTTATATAGTATTACGTTATAACGTATAACGTTATATAGTATTACGTTATGACGTATAACGTTATATGGTATTACCATATAACGTATAGCGTTATATATTATTACGTTATAACGTTATATAGTTTCACCATATAACGTATAACGTTATATAGTATTACGTTATAACGTATAAAGTTATATAGTATTACGTTATAACGTATAACGTTATAACGTATAACGTTATATAGTATTACGTTATAACGTATAACGTTATATAGTATTACGTTATAACGTATAACCTTATATAATATTACGTTATAACGTATAACGTTATATAGTATTACGTTATGACGTATAACGTTATATGGTATTACCATATAACGTATATCGTTATATAGTATTACGTTATAACGTATAACGTTATATAGTATTACGTTATATCGTATAACGTTATATAGTATTACGTTATATCGTATAACGTTATATGGTATTACGTTATAACGTATAACGTTATATAGTATTACGTTATAACGTATAACGTTATATAGTATTACGTTATAACGTATAACGTTATATAGTATTACGTTATAACGGATAACGTTATATAGTATTACGTTATAACGGATAACGTTATATAGTATTACGTTATAACGTATAACGTTATATAGTATTACGTTATAACGTATAACGTTATATAGTATTACGTTATAACGTATAACGTTATATAGTATTAGGTTATGACGTATAACGTTATATGGTATTACCATATAACGTATAACGTTATATAGTATTACGTTATAACGTATAACGTTATATAGTATTACGTTATATCGTATAACGTTATATAGTATTACGTTATATCGTATAACGTTATATAGTATTACGTTATAACGTATAACGTTATATAGTATTAAGTTATAACGTATAACGTTATATAGTATTACGTTATAACGTTATATAGTATCACCATATAACGTATAACGTTATATAGTATTACGTTATAACGTATAACGTTATATAGTATTACGTTATAACGTATAACGTTATATAGTATTACGTTATAACGTATAACGTTATATAGTATTACCATATAACGTATATCGTTATATAGTATTACCTTATAACGTATAACGTTATATAGTATTACGTTATAACGTATAACGTTATATAGTATTACGTTATGACGTATAACGTTATATGGTATTACCATATAACGTATAGCGTTATATAGTATTACGTTATAACGTTATATAGTTTCACCATATAACGTATAACGTTATATAGTATTACGTTATAACGTATAACGTTATATAGTATTACGTTATAACGTATAACGTTATATAGTATTACGTTATATCGTATAACGTTATATAGTATTACGTTATAACGTATAACGTTATATAGTATTACGTTATAACGTATAACGTTATATAGTATTACCATATAACGTATATCGTTATATAGTATTACCTTATAACGTATAACGTTATATAGTATTACGTTATAACGTATAACGTTATATAGTATTACGTTATAACGTATAACGTTATATAGTATTACGTTATAACGTATAACGTTATATAGTATTACGTTATAACGTATAACGTTATATAGTATTACCATATAACGTATATCGTTATATAGTATTACCTTATAACGTATAACGTTATATAGTATTACGTTATAACGTATAACGTTATATAGTATTACGTTATGACGTATAACGTTATATGGTATTACCATATAACGTATAGCGTTATATATGTCGGAGATGAAAGGACATCGGAGTCCTCCCTTTGGAACCCCGGGAAAATCCCTTAACACCGTAGTCTAGATTCTATCATAGGCGTAATTAAACAATTGTCGTCTTTCGATCCGATTGTATTTGTTCAAGATTTGTGATAATGAGCTTGGGCTCGAGGCGATAGCCAGTCGCCGAACGTAGCCGCGGTCAAGGGATGAACGTTTTGCCTAACAAAGGTATGAAGTAATTCTATAGCTCTCCTTAAAAGAAATATCTCTGGCGACACATGACAGTAAACATTCCAACGGTCTCTGTCCCGTGGCCACACGCAGTTCCTATTCTTCGAGAAAGATGATTGCCAGATGTCGATGTCTCTCCACAGTACGTGATCAGCTAGCCCGAGGGCCGTTATAAACACTAATATCTAGTTACCTAAAGTCCTTCGAACAGATAAACAGTCTTTGTCCCAACTACGGGAAGATAGGGGAGATCTATTTCTTTCAACGAACGACGTCTCCCACTAGCAACTTTCCCTCGAGGGCGGCTAGCATCTTTTTCTAACCACCGATATGGAGATTGACCAATTAGCAGCAACGCCAATTTCCCTCACCTTCTAAACGAAGGCTATCCTCGACGAATCCAAGAATCTCGTGTCCTTAGACACACCCCATCATAGTTTTCCTCTGCAGCATAATCGCGAAGGAAAGTCATTCTCTCGCGAGATCGTATTAGCGACTTACTTAGCGTCTGTACGCTCGGTGGATATTCCCCGTTTTAACAAAGAGTCCGACTTAGATTTTGCGGGCACGTTCATCCATCACCCCGTCGACCGCGGATTCGTTATTGAGCCTAGGATCATTGTCATTAGTTTCTCGAGTATCTAATTACCACGGTTCCTTGTCCAATCCTATAATAATCGTATCTGCACTAGTCAATGTCTTCTCTATTGCTTATCGACAATGCGTAAACCAAACGACGATTCGTTTCACGCCCCTAATCCTAATTACAATGTAAACCCGACATCAGAAGTGGGATCAGTGCCGGTTATAACAGTGCAAGAGCTTACGACCATCGTGCGCGAGTTAATTCTGTTGCTAGTGCAAAAATCGAGTGTGGAACCTAACAATTTTTCGCCGCCGCGTTTTAACCCTGAAACCGCGGGCTTCGACTCCGCTGCATGATGCGCAGCTGTTAATTTGATTATGGAGGAAAATCCTTACAATGCAGTGCCCTGAATATAATTTCAATAACGAACGTCGAATCGACTTCTACGTAGTGGAAGCACCAACTGGTGGATCAAGTCATCCGGGTGAGTCGTTTCCATTTTACCCCGATTTTGGAGCCGAGCGCTCACTAATTAAAGAATTCGTAGTCTTGAGATTTTCTGGCAAAAGAACGATTGATACAGTAGTAATGCGAGGAATAAGAAATATTTGTACTAAACGCACATCTCAAATCTTGTCCGTTGCAGGTGTTAGTGGTTAGAGATAAATTTTTCATGTCCTCGCTTATAGTTATTTAAAAATATGATATCGCGATTGCTCGTTAAATTTCAAGCCAAGGTTTTGACGCAATATTACACAAACTAGTCTCGCTATGTGTAAAACAAAAATAATTAATGCCTGTAATAAAACCGCTGAAAACGAGATCGATGTTAATGAAGTTGACAATGAGGTACATGGTAGCGATAAAATTCGATTAATCTTTCTTTTCGAAAATTCAAAGATTCATTCGTTACGGGTTTCCTACGTACTCGCGTAAATACAGGCCAGTTAGAAATACAATTAATTGATCCTAACATCACCGTACAAAAAAAGTCCTTATAGATTCCGCGAGGAAGAGCGCAGAATAGTACGTGAGAGAATAAGCGAATTAATTGGAGCCAAATATCATAAGGCCTAGTAATTCACCGTTCGCGAGGCCTATGTTACACGTGAAGACGAACGATGGCTCAGATAGATGATTAGTAGATTTTCAAGAACTAAATAAAAATACGGTCGCGGATCGGTATCCTTTACCCCTTATTGCAGATCAAGTCGCGAGATTGCAAATGCGAGATATTTTACTAGTCTGACATGGCCAGCGGATTTCGCCAAATCCCTATTCATCCTAATTCTAGAAAATATACAGCAATGGACGATTTGGACAATAAGTTGTTGTTTTCTTCAAATTCTTTTGTGCCTTTGTTCTGTCCACACGACGTCCTTTTATTTTCATAATCGTTTTTCCGAACGGCGATATTGCGCTGACTCCGTTGAAACAAGGATTTTTGCATTTTTAGACAACCCTAATAATTTTGCAACTAATACTTTTCTAAATATTCTAATTTCTTCCTTGCTGCAATTTTAAAACCATCAAAGCGTTTACCACAGAAGTACCCAGAAGTAGTCGTACCAAGTCTTCGGTACCATTTGATCCCTTTTAGAAACATAAACTAAGAAACATAAGAAACCATAAGGCATAAGAAACCATTTGGTCGAAATAATTTATACCACACTTTTCTTCATTGTATTCGACAACAGCTGTTGGTTTTCATGTTGCGAGCGAACGAAATGAGATCGTGCTTGAGATTCCTTTGGAAACACGTATGGCACCCAACGTGCCATTCGTACATTGTAGTTTATTTGGATGATGTTCTAATTGTTGCCTACTCCATAGATCGAGTTCTAAAAAGACCATACACCGTATTAAATACCCTCGTAAATGCCAGATTTTCATCTAATTCTTCTAAATGCTCTTTCCTAAACATATCGGTACTCTATTTGGAACATGTAATTCATAACGGAGAAGTCCGCCCCAATCCGGGTGGAATGCAAACCTTGAGTTCTTTACCTGAACCAACAACCGTCACACAGCATAGACAGTTCATAGGTTTAGTTTCTTACTTCCGAAAATTCGTCTCTAAATCTTCACAGGTAATGAAACCTCTATGCACACTTACTTTCGGTAACAAAAACATAACTTGGACAGATAAACACGAAAAGAGGAGGCAAAAGGCAACTTCCATCCGGACTGATGCTTTGGCGTTAACGATATTTGACCCTGATTATCCGATAGGATTACATACTGACGTTAGTTTGGATGTATATGGGGTTACTTTAACGCATAAGGTTGAAGCTAAAAACAGGGTAGTGAAATATTACAGAAAAGGAACTAACCTTGCGGAATCTAGGTATCATTCATATGGACTAGAGACGTTAGCAGTCGTTATACGCTGTTAAACATTTTCGCCACTATTTACATGATCGAGAATTTCTTGTCGTTACTGATTGTAATTCCTTAAAGTCATCTCTAGAAATGGTGTGAAATTAAATGACAGTGTTTACAGGTGGTGGGCTTGCTTACAAACTTTTACTTTTGACATTATGTATCAAGAAGGTAAACGAGAGGCTCACGTAGATTTCTTCTCGCGGAACCCCGTAGACTTAGATCACCGTACGATCAACAAAGTCGTAGAGAAGGAAATCAATCCGACCGAAATCTCCGAAGATTGGCTATTAGCGGGACAACGTTGCGACTCCCAAATTTCTGAGATCGTCAATAAATTGCAAAACGAGGAGCTCACGGAAAATATAGCGAATATGTATGAATTACGGTCCGGTAATTCCTTCATCGTAAGATACAGAGAAAAGGCAGACCTCTCCGCTTGCCCATTGTCCCAAGAGGTTTTAGGTGGTCCGTTATTAACCATGTGCACCAGTCCATTATGCACTTAGGTTGGGATAAAACGCTTGAGAAACTGTGCGAGTATTACTGGTTCGAAGGAATGACGAAAATATGTTCGTAAATTCGTAGAGAACCGTCATGCTTGTCAAGTTTCGAAGGCAAGTTCAGGTAAAATACAAGCTGAATTACGTCCTATACCTAAGACCAGCATACCCTGGCATACAGTTCACGTGGACATAGCGGGCAAACTAAGCGGTGAAAGTGATTCGAAAGAATATGTCATTGTTTTGGTCGACGTTTTTACTAAATTCGTATATCTGATCATACTCGTAAAATAGATTCCCTTAGTATCGTTAAAACACTTAAGTATGCTATATTTTTATTCGGGAGTCCTCGCTGGATAATAGCAGACCGAGGAAGATGTTTTACAGGCAAAGAATTTCAAGACTTTGTAGAGATAAACATATTAAACTCCACTTAATGGCAACCGGTGCTAGCAGGGCCAACGGACAGGTAAAGCGTATTATGGGTACGCTAAAAAAATACGTTCACAACAATAGAAACGACCGGGCGGTCCTGGCAAGACGCGATCGGGGAAACACAACTAGCTTTAAATTCTACCCCCAACCGCGTGACTAAGTCGAGCCCATTGGAACTACTAATCGGTAAAACAGCGAGACCCTACGGCTTGTCCGTACCCGACAACATCGAAGAAAGAGAATTAGACATCTCCCATGTAAGACAACAGGCGATAAAGAATATAGAAGTAAGTGCCAAATACGATAAGGATAGGTTCGACAAAAACAAAGCTCAAGTAGTTAGGTTTAACCTTGGTGATTTTGTATTACGCAAAAACGAGGAAAGAAACCAAACGAAGCTAGATCCGAAATTCAGGGGTCCATTCAGGATAGCAGAGATTTTGGAAGGAGATAGGTACACCTTAGAAACTTTAGACGGTAAAAGATCATATAAGGACAGACATGACAGACTGAGAAAAACGCCAGACAGCAGCGTTCCTGCTGAGTTAGACGTCTACGATGATGACAACGACGGTGATAATAACGATGCAAGTTCACGGACCTCAGAGGATCATTAATACCACGTTGCGGCTGTGCATCCAGTGTGGTGCTCTGCGCCTTTGTAATATGTCCAGTGGGACATTCTGCGCCTTTGTAATACGTCCAGTGGGACATTCTGCGCCTTTGTAATATGTCCAGTGGGACATTCTGCGCCTTTGTAATACGTCCAGTGGGACACGCTGCGCCTTTGTAATATGTCCAGTGGGACATTCTGCGCCTTTGTAATACGTCCAGTGGGACACTCTGCGCCTTTGTAATACGTCCAGTGGGACATTCTGCGCCTTTGTAATACGTCCAGTGGGACACTCTGCGCCTTCGTAATACGCCCAACGTAGTAACACGATCCAACAATCTGAGATTCACCCGTGTACGAAATCGAAAATGATCTGTCGTGTCGTTATGGTCTGACTGATAACTCACGGAATGCAACTAGCACTTTGGATACAAATTATAACGCCACTAATTTTAGTTCTTTTTCATTTCCCTGCTTGTCAAACCGCTGAACAGAATCTCGTTATCGAAATGGACCCTCGACTTATTTGGAACATTTAATTGAATGGTAAATAATATCAGTTACGTCGAGTCTAATGTAAAAAAAAAAAAAAAAAAAAAAAAAAAAAAAAGAAAAAAAAAAAAAAATTTTTGCAATATTTTAGTTACACACGAGGACGTGTGATAGTCAGGATGGCCGTGTCGGAGATGAAAGGACATCGGAGTCCTCCCTTTGGAACCCCGGGAAAATCCCTTAACACCGTAGTCTAGATTCTATCATAGGCGTAATTAAACAATTGTCGTCTTTCGATCCGATTGTATTTGTTCAAGATTTGTGATAATGAGCTTGGGCTCGAGGCGATAGCCAGTCGCCGAACGTAGCCGCGGTCAAGGGATGAACGTTTTGCCTAACAAAGGTATGAAGTAATTCTATAGCTCTCCTTAAAAGAAATATCTCTGGCGACACATGACAGTAAACATTCCAACGGTCTCTGTCCCGTGGCCACACGCAGTTCCTATTCTTCGAGAAAGATGATTGCCAGATGTCGATGTCTCTCCACAGTACGTGATCAGCTAGCCCGAGGGCCGTTATAAACACTAATATCTAGTTACCTAAAGTCCTTCGAACAGATAAACAGTCTTTGTCCCAACTACGGGAAGATAGGGGAGATCTATTTCTTTCAACGAACGACGTCTCCCACTAGCAACTTTCCCTCGAGGGCGGCTAGCATCTTTTTCTAACCACCGATATGGAGATTGACCAATTAGCAGCAACGCCAATTTCCCTCACCTTCTAAACGAAGGCTATCCTCGACGAATCCAAGAATCTCGTGTCCTTAGACACACCCCATCATAGTTTTCCTCTGCAGCATAATCGCGAAGGAAAGTCATTCTCTCGCGAGATCGTATTAGCGACTTACTTAGCGTCTGTACGCTCGGTGGATATTCCCCGTTTTAACAAAGAGTCCGACTTAGATTTTGCGGGCACGTTCATCCATCACCCCGTCGACCGCGGATTCGTTATTGAGCCTAGGATCATTGTCATTAGTTTCTCGAGTATCTAATTACCACGGTTCCTTGTCCAATCCTATAATAATCGTATCTGCACTAGTCAATGTCTTCTCTATTGCTTATCGACAATGCGTAAACCAAACGACGATTCGTTTCACGCCCCTAATCCTAATTACAATGTAAACCCGACATATATTATTACGTTATAACGTTATATAGTTTCACCATATAACGTATAACGTTATATAGTATTACGTTATAACGTATAACGTTATATAGTATTACGTTATAACGTATAACGTTATAACGTATAACGTTATATAGTATTACGTTATAACGTATAACGTTATATAGTATTACGTTATAACGTATAACCTTATATAATATTACGTTATAACGTATAACGTTATATAGTATTACGTTATGACGTATAACGTTATATGGTATTACCATATAACGTATATCGTTATATAGTATTACGTTATAACGTATAACGTTATATAGTATTACGTTATATCGTATAACGTTATATAGTATTACGTTATATCGTATAACGTTATATGGTATTACGTTATAACGTATAACGTTATATAGTATTACGTTATAACGTATAACGTTATATAGTATTACGTTATAACGTATAACGTTATATAGTATTACGTTATAACGGATAACGTTATATAGTATTACGTTATAACGGATAACGTTATATAGTATTACGTTATAACGTATAACGTTATATAGTATTACCATATAACGTATATCGTTATATAGTATTACCTTATAACGTATAACGTTATATAGTATTACGTTATAACGTATAACGTTATATAGTATTACGTTATGACGTATAACGTTATATGGTATTACCATATAACGTATAGCGTTATATAGTATTACGTTATAACGTTATATAGTTTCACCATATAACGTATAACGTTATATAGTATTACGTTATAACGTATAACGTTATATAGTATTACGTTATAACGTATAACGTTATATAGTATTACGTTATAACGTTATATAGTATCACCATATAACGTATAACGTTATATAGTATTACGTTATAACGTATAACGTTATATAGTATTACGTTATAACGTATAACGTTATATAGTATTACGTTATAACGTATAACGTTATATAGTATTACCATATAACGTATATCGTTATATAGTATTACCTTATAACGTATAACGTTATATAGTATTACGTTATAACGTATAACGTTATATAGTATTACGTTATGACGTATAACGTTATATGGTATTACCATATAACGTATAGCGTTATATAGTATTACGTTATAACGTTATATAGTTTCACCATATAACGTATAACGTTATATAGTATTACGTTATAACGTATAACGTTATATAGTATTACGTTATAACGTATAACGTTATATAGTATTACGTTATATCGTATAACGTTATATAGTATTACGTTATAACGTATAACGTTATATAGTATTACGTTATAACGTATAACGTTATATAGTATTACGTTATAACGTATAACGTTATATAGTATTACGTTATAACGTATAACGTTATATAGTATTACGTTATAACGTATAACCTTATATAGTATTACGTTATAACGTATAACGTTATATAGTATTATGTTATGACGTATAACGTTATATGGTATTACCATATAACGTATAACGTTATATAGTATTACGTTATAACGTATAACGTTATATAGTATTACGTTATAACGTATAACGTTATATAGTATCACCATGTAACGTATAACGTTATATAGTATCACCATGTAACGTATAACGTTATATAGTATTACGTTATAACGTATAACGTCATGTAGTATTACGTTATAACGTATAACGTTATGTAGTATTACGTTATAACGTATAACGTTATATAGTATTACGTTATAACGTATAACGTTATATAGTATTACGTTATAACGGATAACGTTATATAGTATTACGTTATAACGGATAACGTTATATAGTATTACGTTATAACGTATAACGTTATATAGTATTACGTTATATCGTATAACGTTATATAGTATTACGTTATATCGTATAACGTTATATGGTATTACGTTATAACGTATAACGTTATATAGTATTACGTTATAACGTATAACGTTATATAGTATTACGTTATAACGTATAACGTTATATAGTATTACGTTATAACGGATAACGTTATATAGTATTACGTTATAACGGATAACGTTATATTTTATTACGTTATAACGTATAACGTTATATAGTATTACGTTATAACGTATAACGTTATATAGTATTACGTTATAACGTATAACGTTATATAGTATTAGGTTATGACGTATAACGTTATATAGTATTAGGTTATGACGTATAACGTTATATGGTATTACCATATAACGTATAACGTTATATAGTATTACGTTATAACGTATAACGTTATATAGTATTACGTTATATCGTATAACGTTATATAGTACTACGTTATATCGTATAACGTTATATAGTATTACGTTATAACGTATAACGTTATATAGTATTAAGTTATAACGTATAACGTTATATAGTATTACGTTATAACGTTATATAGTATCACCATATAACGTATAACGTTATATAGTATTACGTTATAACGTATAACGTTATATAGTATTACGTTATAACGTATAACGTTATATAGTATTACGTTATAACGTATAACGTTATATAGTATTACCATATAACGTATATCGTTATATAGTATTACCTTATAACGTATAACGTTATATAGTATTACGTTATAACGTATAACGTTATATAGTATTACGTTATGACGTATAACGTTATATGGTATTACCATATAACGTATAGCGTTATATAGTATTACGTTATAACGTTATATAGTTTCACCATATAACGTATAACGTTATATAGTATTACGTTATAACGTATAACGTTATATAGTATTACGTTATAACGTATAACGTTATAACGTATAACGTTATATAGTATTACGTTATAACGTATAACGTTATATAGTATTACGTTATAACGTATAACGTTATATAGTATTACGTTATAACGTATAACGTTATATAGTATTACGTTATAACGTATAACGTTATATAGTATTACGTTATAACGTATAACGTTATATAGTATTACGTTATAACGTATAACGTTATATAGTATCACCATGTAACGTATAACGTTATATAGTATCACCATGTAACGTATAACGTTATATAGTATTACGTTATAACGTATAACGTCATGTAGTATTACGTTATAACGTATAACGTTATGTAGTATTACGTTATGACGTATAACGTTATATAGTATTACGTTATAACGTATAACGTTATATAGTATTACGTTATAACGTATAACGTTATGTAGTATTACGTTATAACGTATAACGTTATGTAGTATTACGTTAAAAGGTATAACGTTATATAGTATTACGTTATATCGTATAACGTTATATAGTATTACGCTATAACGTATAACGTTATATGGTATTACCATATAACGTATAACGTTATATAGTATTACGTTATAACGTATAACGTTATATAGTATTACGTTATATCGTATAACGTTATATAGTATTACGTTATATCGTATAACGTTATATAATATTACGTTATAACGTATAACGTTATATAGTATTACGTTATAACGTATAACGTTATATAGTATTACGTTATAACGTATAACTTTATATAGTATTACGTTATAACGTATAACGTTATATAGTATTACTTTATAACGTATAACGTTATATAGTATTACGTTATAACGTATAACGTTATATAGTATTACGTTATAACGTATAACTTTATATAGTATTACGTTATAACGTATAACGTTATATAGTATTACGTTATAACGTATAACGTTATATAGTATTACGTTATAACGTATAACGTTATATAGTATCACCATGTAACGTATAACGTTATATAGTATCACCATGTAACGTATAACGTTATATAGTATTACGTTATAACGTATAACGTCATGTAGTATTACGTTATAACGTATAACGTTATGTAGTATTACGTTATGACGTATAACGTTATATAGTATTACGTTATAACGTATAACGTTATATAATATTACCATATAACGTATAACGTTATATAATATTACCATATAAAGTATAACGTTATATAGTATTACGTTATAACGTATAACGTTATATAGTATTACGTTATATCGTATAACGTTGTATAGTATTACGTTATATCGTATAACATTATATAGTATTACGTTATAACATTATATAGTATCACCATATAACGTATAACGTTATATAGTATTACGTTATAACGTATAACGTTATATAGTATTACGTTATAACGTATAACGTTATATAGTATTAAGTTATAACGTATAACGTTATATAGTATTACGTTATAACGTTATATAGTATCACCATATAACGTATAACGTTATATAGTATTACGTTATAACGTATAACGTTATATAGTATTACGTTATAACGTATAACGTTATATAGTATTACGTTATAACGTATAACGTTATATAGTATTACCATATAACGTATATCGTTATATAGTATTACCTTATAACGTATAACGTTATAACGTATAACGTTATAACGTATAACGTTATATAGTATTACGTTATAACGTATAACGTTATATAGTATTACGTTATAACGTATAACGTTATATAGTATTACGTTATAACGTATAACCTTATATAGTATTACGTTATAACGTATAACGTTATATAGTATTACGTTATGACGTATAACGTTATATGGTATTACCATATAACGTATAACGTTATATAGTATTACGTTATAACGTATAACGTTATATAGTATTACGTTATATCGTATAACGTTATATAGTATTACGTTATATCGTATAACGTTATATAGTATTACGTTATAACGTATAACGTTATATAGTATTACGTTATAACGTATAACGTTATATAGTATTACGTTATAACGTATAACGTTATATAGTATTACGTTATAACGTATAACGTTATATAGTATTACGTTATAACGTATAACGTTATATAGTATTACGTTATAACGTATAACGTTATATAGTATTACGTTATAACGTATAACGTTATATAGTATTACGTTATAACGTATAACGTTATATAGTATTACGTTATAACGTATAACGTTATATAGTATCACCATGTAACGTATAACGTTATATAGTATCACCATGTAACGTATAACGTTATATAGTATCACCATGTAACGTATAACGTTATATAATATTACGTTATAACGTATAACGTTATGTAGTATTACGTTATGACGTATAACGTTATATAGTATTACGTTATAACGTATAACGTTGTATAGTATTACGTTATATCGTATAACGTTATGTAGTATTACGTTATAACGTATAACGTTATATAGTATTACGTTATAACGTATAACGATATATAGTATTACGTTATAACGTATAACGTTATATAGTATTACGTTATAACGTATAACGTTATATAGTATTACGTTATAACGTATAACGTTATATAGTATTACGTTATAACGTATAACGTTATATAGTATTACGTTATAACGTATAACCTTATATAGTATTACGTTATAACGTATAACGTTATATAGTATTACGTTATGACGTATAACGTTATATGGTATTACCATATAACGTATAACGTTATATAGTATTACGTTATAACGTATAACGTTATATAGTATTACGTTATATCGTATAACGTTATATAGTATTACGTTATAACGTATAACGTTATATAGTATTACGTTATAACGTATAACGTTATATAGTATTACGTTATAACGTATAACGTTATATAGTATTACGTTATAACGTATAACCTTATATAGTATTACGTTATAACGTATAACGTTATATAGTATTACGTTATGACGTATAACGTTATATGGTATTACCATATAACGTATAACGTTATATAGTATTACGTTATAACGTATAACGTTATATAGTATTACGTTATATCGTATAACGTTATATAGTATTACGTTATATCGTATAACGTTATATAGTATTACGTTATAACGTATAACGTTATATAGTATTAAGTTATAACGTATAACGTTATATAGTATTACGTTATAACGTTATATAGTATCACCATATAACGTATAACGTTATATAGTATTACGTTATAACGTATAACGTTATATAGTATTACGTTATAACGTATAACGTTATATAGTATTACGTTATAACGTATAACGTTATATAGTATTACGTTATAACGTATAACGTTATATAGTATTACCATATAACGTATATCGTTATATAGTATTACCTTATAACGTATAACGTTATATAGTATTACGTTATAACGTATAACGTTATATAGTATTACGTTATGACGTATAACGTTATATGGTATTACCATATAACGTATAGCGTTATATAGTATTACGTTATAACGTTATATAGTTTCACCATATAACGTATAACGTTATATAGTATTACGTTATAACGTATAACGTTATATAGTATTACGTTATAACGTATAACGTTATAACGTATAACGTTATATAGTATTACGTTATAACGTATAACGTTATATAGTATTACGTTATAACGTATAACCTTATATAGTATTACGTTATAACGTATAACGTTATATAGTATTACGTTATGACGTATAACGTTATATGGTATTACCATATAACGTATAACGTTATATAGTATTACGTTATAACGTATAACGTTATATAGTATTACGTTATATCGTATAACGTTATATAGTATTACGTTATATCGTATAACGTTATATAGTATTACGTTATAACGTATAACGTTATATAGTATTACGTTATAACGTATAACGTTATATAGTATTACGTTATAACGTATAACGTTATATAGTATTACGTTATAAGGTATAACGTTATATAGTATTACGTTATAACGTATAACGTTATATAGTATTACGTTATAACGTATAACGTTATATAGTATTACGTTATAACGTATAACGTTATATAGTATTACGTTATAACGTATAACGTTATATAGTATCACCATGTAACGTATAACGTTATATAGTATCACCATGTAACGTATAACGTTATATAGTATTACGTTATAACGTATAACGTTATATAGTATCACCATGTAACGTATAACGTTATATAGTATCACCATGTAACGTATAACGTTATATAGTATTACGTCATAACGTATAACGTTATATAGTATTACGTTATAACGGATAACGTTATATAGTATTACGTTATAACGTATAACGTTATATAGTATTACGTTATATCGTATAACGTTATATAGTATTACGTTATATCGTATAACGTTATATAGTATTACGTTATAACGTATAACGTTATATAGTATTAAGTTATAACGTATAACGTTATATAGTATTACGTTATAACGTTATATAGTATCACCATATAACGTATAACGTTATATAGTATTACGTTATAACGTATAACGTTATATAGTATTACGTTATAACGTATAACGTTATATAGTATTACGTTATAACGTATAACGTTATATAGTATTACGTTATAACGTATAACGTTATATAGTATTACCATATAACGTATATCGTTATATAGTATTACCTTATAACGTATAACGTTATATAGTATTACGTTATAACGTATAACGTTATATAGTATTACGTTATGACGTATAACGTTATATGGTATTACCATATAACGTATAGCGTTATATAGTATTACGTTATAACGTTATATAGTTTCACCATATAACGTATAACGTTATATAGTATTACGTTATAACGTATAACGTTATATAGTATTACGTTATAACGTATAACGTTATAACGTATAACGTTATATAGTATTACGTTATAACGTATAACGTTATATAGTATTACGTTATAACGTATAACCTTATATAGTATTACGTTATAACGTATAACGTTATATAGTATTACGTTATGACGTATAACGTTATATGGTATTACCATATAACGTATAACGTTATATAGTATTACGTTATAACGTATAACGTTATATAGTATTACGTTATATCGTATAACGTTATATAGTATTACGTTATATCGTATAACGTTATATAGTATTACGTTATATCGTATAACGTTATATAGTATTACGTTATAACGTATAACGTTATATAGTATTACGTTATAACGTATAACGTTATATAGTATTACGTTATAACGTATAACGTTATATAGTATTACGTTATAACGTATAACGTTATATAGTATTACGTTATAACGTATAACGTTATATAGTATTACGTTATAACGTATAACGTTATATAGTATTACGTTATAACGTATAACGTTATATAGTATCACCATGTAACGTATAACGTTATATAGTATCACCATGTAACGTATAACGTTATATAGTATTACGTTATAACGTATAACGTTATATAGTATCACCATGTAACGTATAACGTTATATAGTATCACCATGTAACGTATAACGTTATATAGTATTACGTTATAACGTATAACGTCATGTTGTATTACGTTATAACGTATAACGTTATGTAGTGTTACGTTATGACGTATACCGTTATATAGTATTACGTTATAACGTATAACGTTATATAGTATCACCATGTAACGTATAACGTTATATAGTATTACGTTATAACGTATAACGTTATATAGTATTACGTTATAACGTATAACGTTATATAGTATTACGTTATAACGTATAACGTTATGTAGTATTACGTTATAACGTATAACGTTATGTAGTATTACGTTATAACGTATAACGTTATATAGTATTACGTTATATCGTATAACGTTATATAGTATTACGTTATAACGTATAACGTTATATAGTATTACGTTATAACGTATAACGTTATATAGTATTACGTTATAACGTATAACGTTATATAGTATTACGTTATAACGTATAACGTTATATAGTATTACGTTATAACGTATAACGTTATATAGTATTACGTTATAACGTATAACGTTATATAGTATTACGTTATAACGTATAACGTTATATAGTATTACGTTATAACGTATAATGTTATATAGTATTACGTTATAACGTATAACGTTATATAATATTACGTTATAACGTATAATGTTATATAGTATCACCATGTAACGTATAACGTTATATAGTATTACGTTATAACGTATAACGTTATATAGTATTACGTTATAACGTATAACGTTATATAGTATTACGTTATAACGTATAACGTTATATAGTATTACGTTATAACGTATAACGTTATATGGTATTACCATGTAACGTATAGCGTTATATAGTATTACGTTATAACATTATATAGTTTCACCATATAACGTATAACGTTATATAGTATTACGTTATAACGTATAACGTTATATAGTATTACGTTATAACGTATAACGTTATATAGTATTACGTTATAACGTATAACGTTATGTAGTATTACGTTATAACGTATAACGTTATATAGTATTACGTTATATCGTATAACGTTATATAGTATTACGTTATAACGTATAACGTTATATAGTATTACGTTATAACGTATAACGTTATATAGTATTACGTTATAACGTATAACGTTATATAGTATTACGTTATAACGTATAACGTTATATAGTATTACGTTATAACGTATAACGTTATATAGTATTACGTTATAACGTATAACGTTATATAGTATTACGTTATAACGTATAACGTTATATAGTATTACGTTATAACGTATAATGTTATATAGTATTACGTTATAACGTATAACGTTATATAGTATTACGTTATAACGTATAATGTTATATAGTATCACCATGTAACGTATAACGTTATATAGTATTACGTTATAACGTATAACGTTATATAGTATTACGTTATAACGTATAACGTTATATAGTATTACGTTATAACGTATAACGTTATATAGTATTACGTTATAACGTATAACGTTATATGGTATTACCATGTAACGTATAGCGTTATATAGTATTACGTTATAACATTATATAGTTTCACCATATAACGTATAACGTTATATAGTATTACGTTATAACGTATAACGTTATATAGTATTACGTTATAACGTATAACGTTATATAGTATTACGTTATAACGTATAACGTTATATAGTATTACGTTATAACGTATAACGTTATATAGTATTACGTTATAACGTATAACGTTATATAGTATCACCATGTAACGTATAACGTTATATAGTATTACGTTATAACGTATAACGTTATATAGTATTACGTTATAACGTATAACGTTATATAGTATTACGTTATAACGTATAACGTTATATAGTATTACGTTATAACGTATAACGTTATATAGTATTACGTTATAACGTATAACGTTATATAGTATTACGTTATAACGTATAACGTTATATAGTATTACGTTATAACGTATAACGTTATATAGTATTACGTTATAACGTATAACATTATATGGTATTACGTTATAACGTTATATAGTATCACCATATAACGTATAACGTTATATAGTATTACGTTATAACGTATAACGTTATATAGTATTACGTTATAACGTATAACGTTATATAGTATTAAGTTATAACGTATAACGTTATATAGTATTACGTTATAACGTATAACGTTATATAGTATTACGTTATATCGTATAACATTATATGGTATTACGTTATAACGTTATATAGTATCACCATATAACGTATAACGTTATATAGTATTACGTTATAACGTATAACGTTATATAGTATTACGTTATAACGTATAACGTTATATAGTATTAAGTTATAACGTATAACGTTATATAGTATTAAGTTATAACGTATAACGTTATATAGTATTACGTTATAACGTATAACGTTATATAGTATTACGTTATAACGTATAACGTTATATAGTATTACGTTATAACGTATAACGTTATATAGTATTACGTTATAACGTAAACGTTATATAGTATCACGTTATAACGTATAACGTTATATAGTATCACGTTATAACGTATAACGTTATATAGTATTACGTTATAACGTATAACGTTATATAGTATTACGTTATAACGTAAACGTTATATAGTATCACGTTATAACGTATAACGTTATATAGTATCACGTTATAACGTATAACGTTATATAGTATCACGTTATAACGTATAACGTTATATAGTATCACGTTATAACGTATAACGTTATATAGTATTACGTTATAACGTATAACGTTATATAGTATTACGTTATAACGTATAACGTTATATAGTATTACGTTATAACGTATAACGATATATAGTATTACGTTATAACGTATAACGTTATATAGTATTACGTTATAACGTATAACGTTATATAGTATTACGTTATAACGTATAACGTTATATAGTATTACGTTATAACGTATAACGTTATATAGTATCACCATGTAACGTATAACGTTATATAGTATTACGTTATAACGTATAACGTTATATAGTATTACGTTATAACGTATAACGTTATATAGTATTACGTTATAACGTATAACATTATATAGTATTACGTTATAACGTATAACGTTATATAGTATTACGTTATAACGTATAACGTTATGTAGTATTACGTTATAACGTATAACGTTATATAGTATTACGTTATAACGTATAACGTTATATAGTATTACGTTATAACGTATAACGTTATATAGTATTACGTTATAACGTATAACGTTATATAGTATCACCATGTAACGTATAACGTTATATAGTATTACGTTATAACGTATAACGTTATATAGTATTACGTTATAACGTATAACGTTATATAGTATTACGTTATAACGTATAACGTTATATAGTATTACGTTATAACGTATAACATTATATGGTATTACGTTATAACGTTATATAGTATCACCATATAACGTATAACGTTATATAGTATTACGTTATAACGTATAACGTTATATAGTATTACGTTATAACGTATAACGTTATATAGTATTACGTTATAACGTATAACGTTATATAGTATTAAGTTATAACGTATAACGTTATATAGTATTACGTTATAACGTATAACGTTATATAGTATTACGTTATAACGTATAACATTATATGGTATTACGTTATAACGTTATATAGTATCACCATATAACGTATAACGTTATATAGTATTACGTTATAACGTATAACGTTATATAGTATTACGTTATAACGTATAACGTTATATAGTATTAAGTTATAACGTATAACGTTATATAGTATTAAGTTATAACGTATAACGTTATATAGTATTACGTTATAACGTATAACGTTATATAGTATTACGTTATAACGTATAACGTTATATAGTATTACGTTATAACGTATAACGTTATATAGTATTACGTTATAACGTAAACGTTATATAGTATCACGTTATAACGTATAACGTTATATAGTATCACGTTATAACGTATAACGTTATATAGTATTACGTTATAACGTATAACATTATATACTATTACGTTATAACGTATAACGTTATATAGTATTACGTTATAACGTATAACGTTATGTAGTATTACGTTATAACGTATAACGTTATATAGTATTACGTTATAACGTATAACGTTATATAGTATTACGTTATAACGTATAACATTATATGGTATTACGTTATAACGTTATATAGTATCACCATATAACGTATAACGTTATATAGTATTACGTTATAACGTATAACGTTATATAGTATTACGTTATAACGTATAACGTTATATAGTATTAAGTTATAACGTATAACGTTATATAGTATTACGTTATAACGTTATATAGTATCACCATATAACGTATAACGTTATATAGTATTACGTTATAACGTATAACGTTATATAGTATTACGTTATAACGTATAACGTTATATAGTATTACGTTATAACGTATAACGTTATATAGTATTACGTTATAACGTATAACGTTATATAGTATTACCATATAACGTATATCGTTATATAGTATTACCTTATAACGTATAACGTTATATAGTATTACGCTATAACGTATAACGTTATATAGTATTACTTTATAACGTATAACGTTATATAGTTTCACCATATAACGTATAACGTTATATAGTATTACGTTATAACGTATAACGTTATATAGTATTACGTTATAACGTATAACGTTATAACGTATAACGTTATATAGTATTACGTTATAACGTATAACGTTATATAGTATTACGTTATAACGTATAACCTTATATAGTATTACGTTATAACGTATAACGTTATATAGTATTACTTTATGACGTATAACGTTATATGGTATTACCATATAACGTATAACGTTATATAGTATTACGTTATAACGTATAACGTTATATAGTATTACGTTATATCGTATAACGTTATATAGTATTACGTTATATCGTATAACGTTATATAGTATTACGTTATAACGTATAACGTTATATAGTATTACGTTATAACGTATAACGTTATATAGTATTACGTTATAACGTATAACGTTATATAGTATTACGTTATAACGTATAACGTTATATAGTATTACGTTATAACGTATAACGTTATATAGTATTACGTTATAACGTATAACGTTATATAGTATTACGTTATAACGTATAACGTTATATAGTATTACCATATAACGTATATCGTTATATAGTATTACCTTATAACGTATAACGTTATATAGTATTACGTTATAACGTATAACGTTATATAGTATTACGTTATGACGTTATATAGTATCACCATATAACGTATAACGTTATATAGTATTACGTTATAACGTATAACGTTATATAGTATTACGTTATAACGTATAACGTTATATAGTATTACGTTATAACGTATAACGTTATATAGTATTACGTTATAACGTATAACGTTATATAGTATCACCATGTAACGTATAACGTTATATAGTATCACCATGTAACGTATAACGTTATATAGTATTACGTTATAACGTATAACGTCATGTAGTATTACGTTATAACGTATAACGTTATGTAGTGTTACGTTATGACGTATAACGTTATATAGTATTACGTTATAACGTATAACGTTATATAGTATCACCATGTAACGTATAACGTTATATAGTATTACGTTATAACGTATAACGTTATATAGTATTACGTTATAACGTATAACGTTATATAGTATTACGTTATAACGTATAACGTTATGTAGTATTACGTTATAACGTATAACGTTATGTAGTATTACGTTATAACGTATAACGTTATATAGTATTACGTTATATCGTATAACGTTATATAGTATTACGTTATAACGTATAACGTTATATAGTATTACGTTATAACGTATAACGTTATATAGTATTACGTTATAACGTATAACGTTATATAGTATTACGTTATAACGTATAACGTTATATAGTATTACGTTATAACGTATAACGTTATATAGTATTACGTTATAACGTATAACGTTATGTAGTATTACGTTATAACGTATAATGTTATATAGTATTACGTTATAACGTATAACGTTATATAGTATTACGTTATAACGTATAACATTATATGGTATTACGTTATAACGTTATATAGTATCACCATATAACGTATAACGTTATATAGTATTACGTTATAACGTATAACGTTATATAGTATTACGTTATAACGTATAACGTTATATAGTATTACGTTATAACGTATAACGTTATATAGTATCACCATGTAACGTATAACGTTATATAGTATTACGTTATAACGTATAACGTTATATAGTATTACGTTATAACGTATAACGTTATATAGTATTACGTTATAACGTATAACATTATATAGTATTACGTTATAACGTATAACGTTATATAGTATTACGTTATAACGTATAACGTTATGTAGTATTACGTTATAACGTATAACGTTATATAGTATTACGTTATAACGTATAACGTTATATAGTATTACGTTATAACGTATAACGTTATATAGTATTACGTTATAACGTATAACGTTATATAGTATCACCATGTAACGTATAACGTTATATAGTATTACGTTATAACGTATAACGTTATATAGTATTACGTTATAACGTATAACGTTATATAGTATTACGTTATAACGTATAACGTTATATAGTATTACGTTATAACGTATAACGTTATATAGTATTACGTTATAACGTATAACGTTATGTAGTATTACGTTATAACGTATAATGTTATATAGTATTACGTTATAACGTATAACGTTATATAGTATTACGTTATAACGTATAATGTTATATAGTATCACCATGTAACGTATAACGTTATATAGTATTACGTTATAACGTATAACGTTATATAGTATCACGTTATAACGTATAACGTTATATAGTATTACGTTATAACGTATAACGTTATATAGTATTACGTTATAACGTATAACGTTATATAGTATTACGTTATAACGTATAACGATATATAGTATTACGTTATAACGTATAACGTTATATAGTATTACGTTATAACGTATAACGTTATATAGTATTACGTTATAACGTATAACGTTATATAGTATTACGTTATAACGTATAACGTTATATAGTATCACCATGTAACGTATAACGTTATATAGTATTACGTTATAACGTATAACGTTATATAGTATTACGTTATAACGTATAACGTTATATAGTATTACGTTATAACGTATAACATTATATAGTATTACGTTATAACGTATAACGTTATATAGTATTACGTTATAACGTATAACGTTATGTAGTATTACGTTATAACGTATAACGTTATATAGTATTACGTTATAACGTATAACGTTATATAGTATTACGTTATAACGTATAACGTTATATAGTATTACGTTATAACGTATAACGTTATATAGTATCACCATGTAACGTATAACGTTATATAGTATTACGTTATAACGTATAACGTTATATAGTATTACGTTATAACGTATAACGTTATATAGTATTACGTTATAACGTATAACGTTATATAGTATTACGTTATAACGTATAACATTATATGGTATTACGTTATAACGTTATATAGTATCACCATATAACGTATAACGTTATATAGTATTACGTTATAACGTATAACGTTATATAGTATTACGTTATAACGTATAACGTTATATAGTATTACGTTATAACGTATAACGTTATATAGTATTAAGTTATAACGTATAACGTTATATAGTATTACGTTATAACGTATAACGTTATATAGTATTACGTTATAACGTATAACATTATATGGTATTACGTTATAACGTTATATAGTATCACCATATAACGTATAACGTTATATAGTATTACGTTATAACGTATAACGTTATATAGTATTACGTTATAACGTATAACGTTATATAGTATTAAGTTATAACGTATAACGTTATATAGTATTAAGTTATAACGTATAACGTTATATAGTATTACGTTATAACGTATAACGTTATATAGTATTACGTTATAACGTATAACGTTATATAGTATTACGTTATAACGTATAACGTTATATAGTATTACGTTATAACGTAAACGTTATATAGTATCACGTTATAACGTATAACGTTATATAGTATCACGTTATAACGTATAACGTTATATAGTATTACGTTATAACGTATAACATTATATACTATTACGTTATAACGTATAACGTTATATAGTATTACGTTATAACGTATAACGTTATGTAGTATTACGTTATAACGTATAACGTTATATAGTATTACGTTATAACGTATAACGTTATATAGTATTACGTTATAACGTATAACATTATATGGTATTACGTTATAACGTTATATAGTATCACCATATAACGTATAACGTTATATAGTATTACGTTATAACGTATAACGTTATATAGTATTACGTTATAACGTATAACGTTATATAGTATTAAGTTATAACGTATAACGTTATATAGTATTACGTTATAACGTTATATAGTATCACCATATAACGTATAACGTTATATAGTATTACGTTATAACGTATAACGTTATATAGTATTACGTTATAACGTATAACGTTATATAGTATTACGTTATAACGTATAACGTTATATAGTATTACGTTATAACGTATAACGTTATATAGTATTACCATATAACGTATATCGTTATATAGTATTACCTTATAACGTATAACGTTATATAGTATTACGCTATAACGTATAACGTTATATAGTATTACTTTATAACGTATAACGTTATATAGTTTCACCATATAACGTATAACGTTATATAGTATTACGTTATAACGTATAACGTTATATAGTATTACGTTATAACGTATAACGTTATAACGTATAACGTTATATAGTATTACGTTATAACGTATAACGTTATATAGTATTACGTTATAACGTATAACCTTATATAGTATTACGTTATAACGTATAACGTTATATAGTATTACTTTATGACGTATAACGTTATATGGTATTACCATATAACGTATAACGTTATATAGTATTACGTTATAACGTATAACGTTATATAGTATTACGTTATATCGTATAACGTTATATAGTATTACGTTATATCGTATAACGTTATATAGTATTACGTTATAACGTATAACGTTATATAGTATTACGTTATAACGTATAACGTTATATAGTATTACGTTATAACGTATAACGTTATATAGTATTACGTTATAACGTATAACGTTATATAGTATTACGTTATAACGTATAACGTTATATAGTATTACGTTATAACGTATAACGTTATATAGTATTACGTTATAACGTATAACGTTATATAGTATTACCATATAACGTATATCGTTATATAGTATTACCTTATAACGTATAACGTTATATAGTATTACGTTATAACGTATAACGTTATATAGTATTACGTTATGACGTTATATAGTATCACCATATAACGTATAACGTTATATAGTATTACGTTATAACGTATAACGTTATATAGTATTACGTTATAACGTATAACGTTATATGGTATTACCATGTAACGTATAGCGTTATATAGTATTACGTTATAACATTATATAGTTTCACCATATAACGTATAACGTTATATAGTATTACGTTATATCGTATAACGTTATATAGTATTACGTTATAACGTATAACGTTATATAGTATTACGTTATAACGTATAACGTTATATAGTATTACGTTATAACGTATAACGTTATATAGTATTACGTTATAACGTATAACGTTATATAGTATTACGTTATAACGTATAACGTTATATAGTATTACGTTATAACGTATAACGTTATATAGTATTACGTTATAACGTATAACGTTATATAGTATTACCATATAACGTATATCGTTATATAGTATTACCTTATAACGTATAACGTTATATAGTATTACGTTATAACGTATAACGTTATATAGTATTACGTTATGACGTTATATAGTATCACCATATAACGTATAACGTTATATAGTATTACGTTATAACGTATAACGTTATATAGTATTACGTTATAACGTATAACGTTATATAGTATTACGTTATATCGTATAACGTTATATAGTATTACGTTATATCGTATAACGTTATATAGTATTACGTTATAACGTATAACGTTATATAGTATTACGTTATAACGTATAACGTTATATAGTATTACGTTATAACGTATAACGTTATATAGTATTACGTATAACGTATAACGTTATATAGTATCACCATGTAACGTATAACGTTATATAGTATCACCATGTAACGTATAACGTTATATAGTATTACGTTATAACGTATAACGTCATGTAGTATTACGTTATAACGTATAACGTTATGTAGTGTTACGTTATGACGTATAACGTTATATAGTATTACGTTATAACGTATAACGTTATATAGTATCACCATGTAACGTATAACGTTATATAGTATTACGTTATAACGTATAACGTTATATAGTATTACGTTATAACGTATAACGTTATATAGTATTACGTTATAACGTATAACGTTATGTAGTATTACGTTATAACGTATAACGTTATGTAGTATTACGTTATAACGTATAACGTTATATAGTATTACGTTATATCGTATAACGTTATATAGTATTACGTTATAACGTATAACGTTATATAGTATTACGTTATAACGTATAACGTTATATAGTATTACGTTATAACGTATAACGTTATATAGTATTACGTTATAACGTATAACGTTATATAGTATTACGTTATAACGTATAACGTTATATAGTATTACGTTATAACGTATAACGTTATGTAGTATTACGTATAACGTATAATGTTATATAGTATTACGTTATAACGTATAACGTTATATAGTATTACGTTATAACGTATAATGTTATATAGTATCACCATGTAACGTATAACGTTATATAGTATATTATAACGTTAAAAACGTATAACGTTATATAGTATTACGTTATAACGTATAACGTTATATAGTATTACGTTATAACGTATAACGTTATATAGTATTACGTTATAACGTATAACGTTATATGGTATTACCATGTAAACGTATAGCGTTATATAGTATTACGTTATAACATTATATAGTTTCACCATATAACGTATAACGTTATATAGTATTACGTTATAACGTATAACGTTATATAGTATTACGTTATAACGTATAACGTTATATAGTATTACGTTATAACGTATAACGTTATATAGTATTACGTTATAACTTATAACCTTATATAGTATTACGTTATAACGTATTACGTTATATAGTATTACGTTATAACGTTATATAGTATCACCATATAACGTATAACGTTATATAGTATTACGTTATAACGTATAACGTTATATAGTATTACGTTATAACGTATAACGTTATATAGTATTAAGTTATAACGTATAACGTTATATAGTATTAAGTTATAACGTATAACGTTTATATAGTATTACGTTATAACGTGTAACGTTATATAGTATTACGTTATAACGTATAACGTTTATATAGTATTACGTTATAACGTATAACGTTATATAGTATTACGTTATAACGTAAACGTTATATAGTATCACGTTATAACGTATAACGTTATATAGTATCACGTTATAAACGTATAACGTTATATAGTATCACGTTATAACGTATAACGTTATATAGTATTACGTTATAACGTATAACGTTATATAGTATTACGTTATAACGTATAACGTTATATAGGTATTACGTTATAACGTATAACGATATATAGTATTACGTTATAACGTATAACGTTATATAGTATTACGCTATAACGTATAACGTTATATAGTATTACGTTATAACGTATAACGTTATATAGTATTACGTTAAAACGTATAACGTTATATAGTATCACCATGTAACGTATAACGTTACTATAGGTATTACGCTATAACGTATAACGTTATATAGTATTACGTTATAACGTATAACGTTATATAGTATTACGTTATAACGTATAACATTATATAGTATTACGTTATAACGTATAACGTTATATAGTATTACGTTATAACGTATAACGGTTATATAGTATCACCATGTAACGTATAACGTTATATAGTATCACCATGTAACGTATAACGTTATATAGTATTACGTTATAACGTATAACGTCATGTAGTATTACGTTATAACGTATAACGTTATGTAGTGTTACGTTATGACGTATAACGTTATATAGTATTACGTTTATACGTATAACGTTATATAGTATCACCATGTAACGTATAACGTTATATAGTATTACGTTATAACGTATAACGTTATATAGTATTACGTTATAACGTATAACGTTATATAGTATTACGTTATAACGTATAACGTTATGTAGTATTACGTTATAACGTATAACGTTATGTAGTATTACGTTATAACGTATAACGTTATATAGTATTACGTTATATCGTATAACGTTATATAGTATTACGTTATAACGTATAACGTTATATAGTATTACGTTATAACGTATAACGTTATATAGTATTACGTTATAACGTATAACGTTATATAGTATTACGTTATAACGTATAAACGTTATATAGTATTACGTTATAACGTATAACGTTATATAGTATTACGTTATAACGTATAACGTTATGTAGTATTACGTTATAACGTATAATGTTATATAGTATTAGCGTTATAACGTATAACGTTATATAGTATTACGTTATAACGTATAATGTTATATAGTATCACCATGTAACGTATAACGTTATATAGTATTACGTTATAACGTATAACGTTATATAGGTATTACGTTATAACGTATAACGTTATATAGTATTACGTTATAACGTATAACGTTATATAGTATTACGTTATAACGTATAACGTTATATGGTATTACCATGTAACGTATAGCGTTATATAGTATTACGTTATAACATTATATAGTTTCACCATATAACGTATAACGTTATATAGTATTACGTTATAACGTATAACGTTATATAGTATTACGTTATAACGTATAACGTTATATAGTATTACGTTATAACGTATAACGTTATATAGTATTACGTTATAACTTATAACCTTATATAGTATTACGTTATAACGTATTACGTTATATAGTATTACGTTATAACGTTATATAGTATCACCATATAACGTATAACGTTATATAGTATTACGTTATAACGTATAACGTTATATAGTATTACGTTATAACGTATAACGTTATATAGTATTAAGTTATAACGTATAACGTTATATAGTATTAAGTTATAAACGTATAACGTTATATAGTATTACGTTATAACGTGTAACGTTATATAGTATTACGTTATAACGTATAACGTTATATAGTATTACGTTATAACGTATAACGTTATATAGTATTACGTTATAACGTAAACGTTATATAGTATCACGTTATAACGTATAACGTTATATAGTATCACGTTATAACGTATAACGTTATATAGTATCACGTTATAACGTATAACGTTATATAGTATTACGTTATAACGTATAACGTTATATAGTATTACGTTATAACGTATAACGTTATATAGTATTACGTTATAACGTATAACGATATATAGTATTACGTTATAACGTATAACGTTATATAGTATTACGCTATAACGTATAACGTTATATAGTATTACGTTATAACGTATAACGTTATATAGTATTACGTTAAAACGTATAACGTTATATAGTATCACCATGTAACGTATAACGTTATATAGTATTACGCTATAACGTATAACGTTATATAGTATTACGTTATAACGTATAACGTTATATAGTATTACGTTATAACGTATAACATTATATAGTATTACGTTATAACGTATAACGTTATATAGTATTACGTTATAACGTATAACGTTATGTAGTATTACGTTATAACGTATAACGTTATATAGTATTACGTTATAACGTATAACATTATATAGTATTACGTTATAACGTTATAATAGTATCACCATATAACGTATAACGTTATATAGTATTACGTTATAACGTATAACGTTATATAGTATTACGTTATAACGTATAACGTTATATAGTATTATGTTATAACGTATAACGTTATATAGTATTACGTTATAACGTTATATAGTATCACCATATAACGTATAACGTTATATAGTATTACGTTATAACGTATAACGTTATATAGTATTACGTTATAACGTATAACGTTATATAGTATTTACGTTATAACGTATAACGTTATATAGTATTACGTTATAACGTATAACGTTATATAGTATTACCATATAACGTATATCGTTATATAGTATTACCTTATAACGTATAACGTTATATAGTATTACGTTATAACGTATAACGTTATATAGTATTACGTTATAACGTATAACGTTATATAGTATTACGTTATAACGTATAACGTTATATAGTATTACCATATAACGTATAT
>NW_027184864.1:0-103142 GCF_040668555.2 Bombus flavifrons | reverse complement strand
TACGTTATAACGTAATACTATATAACGTTATACGTTATAACGTAATACTATATAACGTTATACGTTATAACGTAATACTATATAACGTTATACGTTATATGGTAATACTATATAACGTTATACGTTATATGGTAATACTATATAACGTTATACGTTATAACGTCATACTATATAACGTTATACGTTATAACGTAATACTATATAACGTTATACGTTACATGGTGATACTATATAACTTTATACGTTACATGGTGATACTATATAACGTTATACGTTATATGGTGATACTATATAACGTTTACGTTATAACGTAATAGTATATAACGTTATACGTTATAACGTAATACTATATAACGTTATACGTTATATGGTAATACTATATAACGTTATACGATATAACGTAATACTATATAAAGTTATACGTTATAACGTAATACTATATAACGTTATACGTCATATGGTAATACTATATAACGTTATAACGTAATAGTATATAACGTTATACGTTATACCGTAATACTATATAACTTTATACGTGATATGGTAATACTATATAACGTTAAACGTTATAACGTAATACTATATAACGTTATACGTTATAACGTAATACTATATAACGTTATACGTTATAACGTAATACTATATAACGTTATACGTTATAACGTAATACTATATAACGTTATACGTTATATGGTAATACTATATAACGTTATACGTTATATGGTAATACTATATAACGTTATATGTTATAACGTAATACTATATAACGTTGTACGTTACATGGTGATGCTATATAACGTTATACGTTATAACGTAATACTATAAAATGTTATACGTTATAACGTAATACTATATAACGTTATACGTTATAACGTAATACTATATAACGTTATACGTTATAACGTAATACTATATAACGTTATACGTTATAACGTAATACTATATAACGTTATACGTTATAACGTAATACTATATAACGTTATACGTTATAACGTAATACTATATAACGTTATACGTTATAACGTAATACTATATAACGTTATACGTTATAACGTAATACTATATAACGTTATACGTTATATGGTAATACTATATAACGTTATACGTTATATGGTAATACTATATAACGTTATACGTTATAACGTAATACTATATAACGTTGTACGTTACATGGTGATACTATATAACGTTATACGTTATAACGTAATACTATAAAATGTTACACGTTATAACGTAATACTATATAAGGTTATACGTTATAACGTAATACTATATAACGTTATACGTTATAACGTAATACCATATAATGTTATACGTTATAACGTAATACTATATAACGTTATACGTTATAACGTAATACCATATAATGTTATACGTTATAACGTAATACTATATAACGTTATACGTTATAACGTAATACTATATAACTTTATAACGTAATACTATATAACGTTATAACGTAATACTATATAACGTTATAACGTAATACTATATAACGTTATCCGTTATAACGTAATACTATATAACATTATACGTTATAACGTAATACCATATAATGTTAAACGTTATTACGTAATACTATATAACGTTATACGTTATAACGTAATACCATATAACGTTATACGTTATAACGTAATACCATATAATGTTATACGTTATAACGTAATACTATATAACGTTATACGTTATAACGTAATACTATATAACGTTATACGTTATAACGTAATACTATATAACGTTATACGTTATAACGTAATACTACATAACGTTATACGTTATACGGTAATACTAAATAACGTTATACGTTATAACGTAATACTACATAACGTTATACGTTATATGGTAATACTAAATAACGTTATACGTTATAACGTAATACTATATAACGTTATACGTTATAACGTAATACTATATAACGTTATACGTTATAACGTAATACTATATAACGTTATACGTTATAACGTAATACTGTATAACGTTATACGTTATAACGTAATACTATATAACGTTATACGTTATAACGTAATACTATATAACGTTATACGTTATAACGTAATACTATATAACGTTATACGTTATATGGTAATACTATATAACGTTATACGTTATATGGTAATACTATATAACGTTATACGTTACATGGTGATACTATATAACGTTATACGTTATAACGTAATACTATATAACGTTATACGTTATAACGTAATACTATATAACGTTATACGTTATATGGTAATACTATATAACGTTATACGTTATATGGTAATACTGTATAACGTTATACGTTATATGGTGATACTATATAACGTTATACGTTATAACGTAATAGTATATAACGTTATACGTTATAACGTAATACTATATAACGTTGTACGTTACATGGTGATACTATATAACGTTATACGTTATAACGTAATACTATAAAATGTTACACGTTATAACGTAATACTATATAAGGTTATACGTTATAACGTAATACTATATAACGTTATACGTTATAACGTAATACCATATAATGTTATACGTTATAACGTAATACTATATAACGTTATACGTTATAACGTAATACCATATAATGTTATACGTTATAACGTAATACTATATAACGTTATACGTTATAACGTAATACTATATAACGTTATAACGTAATACTATATAACGTTATAACGTAATACTATATAACGTTATAACGTAATACTATATAACGTTATCCGTTATAACGTAATACTATATAACATTATACGTTATAACGTAATACCATATAATGTTAAACGTTATTACGTAATACTATATAACGTTATACGTTATAACGTAATACCATATAACGTTATACGTTATAACGTAATACCATATAATGTTATACGTTATAACGTAATACTATATAACGTTATACGTTATAACGTAATACTATATAACGTTATACGTTATAACGTAATACTATATAACGTTATACGTTATAACGTAATACTACATAACGTTATACGTTATACGGTAATACTAAATAACGTTATACGTTATAACGTAATACTACATAACGTTATACGTTATATGGTAATACTAAATAACGTTATACTTTATAACGTAATACTATATAACGTTATACGTTATAACGTAATACTATATAACGTTATACGTTATAACGTAATACTATATAACGTTATACGTTATAACGTAATACTGTATAACGTTATACGTTATAACGTAATACTATATAACGTTATACGTTATAACGTAATACTATATAACGTTATACGTTATAACGTAATACTATATAACGTTATACGTTATATGGTAATACTATATAACGTTATACGTTATATGGTAATACTATATAACGTTATACGTTACATGGTGATACTATATAACGTTATACGTTATAACGTAATACTATATAACGTTATACGTTATAACGTAATACTATATAACGTTATACGTTATATGGTAATACTATATAACGTTATACGTTATATGGTGATACTGTATAACGTTATACGTTATATGGTGATACTATATAACGTTATACGTTATAACGTAATAGTATATAACGTTATACGTTATAACGTAATACTATATAACGTTATACGTTATATGGTAATACTATATAACGTTATACGATATAACGTAATACTATATAAAGTTATACGTTATAACGTAATACTATATAACGTTATACGTTATATGGTAATACTATATAACGTTATAACGTAATAGTATATAACGTTATACGTTATACCGTAATACTATATAACTTTATACGTGATATGGTAATACTATATAACGTTAAACGTTATAACGTAATACTATATAACGTTATACGTTATAACGTAATACTATATAACGTTATACGTTATAACGTAATACTATATAACGTTATACGTTATAACGTAATACTATATAACGTTATACGTTATATGGTAATACTATATAACGTTATACGTTATATGGTAATACTATATAACGTTATACGTTATATGGTAATACTATATAACGTTATACGTTATAACGTCATACTATATAACGTTATACGTTATAACGTAATACTATATAACGTTATACGTTACATGGTGATACTATATAACTTTATACGTTACATGGTGATACTATATAACGTTATACGTTATATGGTGATACTATATAACGTTTACGTTATAACGTAATAGTATATAACGTTATACGTTATAACGTAATACTATATAACGTTATACGTTATATGGTAATACTATATAACGTTATACGATATAACGTAATACTATATAAAGTTATACGTTATAACGTAATACTATATAACGTTATACGTTATATGGTAATACTATATAACGTTATAACGTAATAGTATATAACGTTATACGTTATACCGTAATACTATATAACTTTATACGTGATATGGTAATACTATATAACGTTAAACGTTATAACGTAATACTATATAACGTTATACGTTATAACGTAATACTATATAACGTTATACGTTATAACGTAATACTATATAACGTTATACGTTATATGGTAATACTATATAACGTTATACGTTATATGGTAATACTATATAACGTTATACGTTATAACGTAATACTATATAACGTTGTACGTTACATGGTGATGCTATATAACGTTATACGTTATAACGTAATACTATAAAATGTTATACGTTATAACGTAATACTATATAACGTTATACGTTATAACGTAATACTATATAACGTTATACGTTATAACGTAATACTATATAACGTTATACGTTATAACGTAATACTATATAACGTTATACGTTATAACGTAATACTATATAACGTTATACGTTATAACGTAATATTATATAACGTTATACGTTATAACGTAATACTATATAACGTTATACGTTATAACGTAATACTATATAACGTTATACGTTATATGGTAATACTATATAACGTTATACGTTATATGGTAATACTATATAACGTTATACGTTATAACGTAATACTATATAACGTTGTACGTTACATGGTGATACTATATAACGTTATACGTTATAACGTAATACTATAAAATGTTACACGTTATAACGTAATACTATATAAGGTTATACGTTATAACGTAATACTATATAACGTTATACGTTATAACGTAATACCATATAATGTTATACGTTATAACGTAATACTATATAACGTTATACGTTATAACGTAATACCATATAATGTTATACGTTATAACGTAATACTATATAACGTTATACGTTATAACGTAATACTATATAACGTTATAACGTAATACTATATAACGTTATAACGTAATACTATATAACGTTATCCGTTATAACGTAATACTATGTAACGTTATCCGTTATAGCGTAATACTATGTAACGTTATACGTTATAACGTAATAATATATAACGTTATACGTTATAACGTAATACTATATAACATTATACGTTATAACGTAATACCATATAATGTTAAACGCTATTACGTAATACTATATAACGTTATACGTTATAACGTAATACCATATAATGTTATACGTTATAACGTAATACTATATAACGTTATACGTTATAACGTAATACTATATAACGTTATACGTTATAACGTAATACTATATAACGTTATACGTTATAACGTAATACTACATAACGTTATACGTTATACGGTAATACTAAATAACGTTATACGTTATAACGTAATACTACATAACGTTATACGTTATATGGTAATACTAAATAACGTTATACGTTATAACGTAATGCTATATAACGTTATACGTTATAACGTAATACTATATAACGTTATACGTTATAACGTAATACTATATAACGTTATACGTTATATGGTAATACTATATAACGTTATACGTTATATGGTAATACTATATAACGTTATACGTTACATGGTGATACTATATAACGTTATACGTTATAACGTCATACTATATAACGTTATACGTTATAACGTAATACTATATAACGTTATACGTTACATGGTGATACTATATAACGTTATACGTTACATGGTGATACTATATAACGTTATACGTTATAACGTAATACTATATAACGTTATACGTTATAACGTAATACTATATAACGTTATACGTTATAACGTAATACTACATAACGTTATACGTTATAACGTAATACTATATAACGTTATACGTTATAACGTAATACTATATAACGTTATACGTTATAACGTAATACTATATAACGTTATACGTGATAACGTAATACTATATAACGTTATACGATATAACGTAATACTATATAACGTTATACGTTATATGGTGATACTATATAACGTTATAACGTAATACTATATAACGTTATACGTTATATGGTAATACTATATAACGTTATACGTCATAACGTAATACTATATAACGTTATACGTTATAACGTAATACTATATAACGTTATACGTTATAACGTAATACTATATAACGTTATACGTTATATCGTAATACTATATAACGTTATACGTTATAACGTAATACTATATAACGTTATACGATATAACGTAATACTATATAACGTTATACGTTATAACGTAATACTATATAACGTTATACGTTATAACGTAATACTATATAACGTTGTACGTTACATGGTGATACTATATAACGTTATACGTTATAACGTAATACTATAAAATGTTACACGTTATAACGTAATACTATATAACGTTATACGTTACATGGTGATACTATATAACGTTATAACGTAATAGTATATAACGTTATACGTTATACCGTAATACTATATAACGTTATACGTTATAACGTAATACTATATAACGTTATACGTAATATGGTAATACTATATAACGTTATACGTTATATGGTAATACTATATAACGTTATACGTTATAACGTCATACTATATAACGTTATACGTTATAACGTAATACTATATAACGTTATACGTTACATGGTGATACTATATAACGTTATACGTTACATGGTGATACTATATAACGTTATACGTTACATGGTGATACTATATAACGTTATACGTTATATGGTAATACTATATAACGTTATACGTTATATGGTAATACTATATAACGTTATACGTTATATGGTAATACTATATAACGTTATACGTTTTAACGTCATACTATATAACGTTATACGTTATAACGTAATACTATATAACGTTATACGTTACATGGTGATACTATATAACGTTATACGTTACATGGTGATACTATATAACGTTATACGTTACATGGTGATACTATATAACGTTATACGTTATAACGTAATACTATATAAAGTTATACGTTATAACGTAATACTATATAACGTTATACGTTGTAACGTAATACTATATAACGTTATACGTTATAACGTAATACTATATAACGTTATACGTTATATGGTAATACTATATAACGTTATACGTTATATAGTAATACTATATAACGTTATACGTTATATGGTAATACTATATAACGTTATACGTTATATGGTAATACTGTATAACGTTATACGTTATATGGTGATACTATATAACGTTATACGTTATAACGTAATAGTATATAACGTTATACGTTTTAACGTAATACTATATAACGTTATACGTTATATGGTAATACTATATAACGTTATACGATATAACGTAATACTATATAAAGTTATACGTTATAACGTAATACTATATAACGTTATACGTTATATGGTAATACTATATAACGTTATAACGTAATAGTATATAACGTTATACGTTATACCGTAATACTATATAACTTTATACGTGATATGGTAATACTATATAACGTTAAACGTTATAACGTAATACTATATAACGTTATACGTTATAACGTAATACTATATAACGTTATACGTTATAACGTAATACTATATAACGTTATACGTTATATGGTAATACTATATAACGTTATACGTTATATGGTAATACTATATAACGTTATACGTTATATGGTAATACTATATAACGTTATACGTTATATGGTAATACTATATAACGTTATACGTTATAACGTAATACTATATAAAGTTATACGTTATAACGTAATACTATATAACGTTATACGTTATATGGTAATACTATATAACGTTATACGTTATATGGTAATACTGTATAACGTTATACGTTATATGGTGATACTATATAACGTTATACGTTATAACGTAATAGTATATAACATTATACGTTATAACGTAATACTATATAACGTTATACGTTATATGGTAATACTATATAACGTTATACGATATAACGTAATACTATATAAAGTTATACGTTATAACGTAATACTATATAACGTTATACGTTATATGGTAATACTATATAACGTTATAACGTAATAGTATATAACGTTATACGTTATACCGTAATACTATATAACTTTATACGTGATATGGTAATACTATATAACGTTAAACGTTATAACGTAATACTATATAACGTTATACGTTATAACGTAATACTATATAACGTTATACGTTATAACGTAATACTATATAACGTTATACGTTATAACGTAATACTATATAACGTTATACGTTATATGGTAATACTATATAACGTTATACGTTATATGGTAATACTATATAACGTTATACGATATAACGTAATACTATATAAAGTTATACGTTATAACGTAATACTATATAACGTTATACGTTATATGGTAATACTATATAACGTTATAACGTAATAGTATATAACGTTATACGTTATACCGTAATACTATATAACTTTATACGTGATATGGTAATACTATATAACGTTAAACGTTATAACGTAATACTATATAACGTTATACGTTATAACGTAATACTATATAACGTTATACGTTATAACGTAATACTATATAACGTTATACGTTATAACGTAATACTATATAACGTTATACGTTATATGGTAATACTATATAACGTTATACGTTATATGGTAATACTATATAACGTTATACGTTATAACGTAATACTATATAACGTTGTACGTTACATGGTGATGCTATATAACGTTATACGTTATAACGTAATACTATAAAATGTTATACGTTATAACGTAATACTATATAACGTTATACGTTATAACGTAATACTATATAACGTTATACGTTATAACGTAATACTATATAACGTTATACGTTATAACGTAATACTATATAACGTTATACGTTATAACGTAATACTATATAACGTTATACGTTATAACGTAATACTATATAACGTTATACGTTATATGGTAATACTATATAACGTTATACGATATAACGTAATACTATATAAAGTTATACGTTATAACGTAATACTATATACCGTTATACGTTATATGGTAATACTATATAACGTTATAACGTAATAGTATATAACGTTATACGTTATACCGTAATACTATATAACTTTATACGTGATATGGTAATACTATATAACGTTAAACGTTATAACGTAATACTATATAACGTTATACGTTATAACGTAATACTATATAACGTTATACGTTATAACGTAATACTATATAACGTTATACGTTATAACGTAATACTATATAACGTTATACGTTATAACGTAATACTATATAACGTTATACGTTATATGGTAATACTATATAACGTTATACGTTATATGGTAATACTATATAACGTTATACGTTATATGGTAATACTATATAACGTTATACGTTATATGGTAATACTATATAACGTTATACGTTATAGGGTAATACTATATAACGTTATACGTTATAACGTAATACTATATAAAGTTATACGTTATAACGTAATACTATATAACGTTATACGTTATATGGTAATACTATATAACGTTATACGTTATATGGTAATACTATATAACGTTATACGTTATAACGTCATACTATATAACGTTATACGTTATAACGTAATACTATATAACGTTATACGTTACATGGTGATACTATATAACGTTATACGTTACATGGTGATACTATATAACGTTATCCGTTATATGGTGATACTATATAACGTTATACGTTATAACATAATAGTATATAACGTTATACGTTATAACGTAATACTATATAACGTTATACGTTATATGGTAATACTATATAACGTTATACGTTATAACGTAATACTATATAACGTTATACGTTACATGGTGATACTATATAACGTTATACGTTACATGGTGATACTATATAACGTTATACGTTACATGGTGATACTATATAACGTTATACGTTATAACGTAATACTATATAAAGTTATACGTTATAACGTAATACTATATAACGTTATACGTTATATAGTAATACTATATAACGTTATACGTTATATGGTAATACTATATAACGTTATACGTTATATGGTAATACTAAATAACGTTATACGTTATAACGTAATACTATATAACGTTATACGTTATAACGTAATACTATATAACGTTATACGTTATAACGTAATACTATATAACGTTATACGTTATATGGTAATACTATATAACGTTATACGTTATAGCGTAATACCATATAATGTTATACGTTATAACGTAATACTATATAACGTTATACGTTATAACGTAATACCATATAATGTTATACGTTATAACGTAATACTATATAACGTTATACGTTATAACGTATTACTATATAACGTTATAACGTAATACTATATAACGTTATACGTTATATGGTAATACTAAATAACGTTATACGTTATAACGTAATACTATATAACGTTATACGTTATAACGTAATACTATATAACGTTATACGTTATATGGTAATACTATATAACGTTATACGTTATATGGTAATACTATATAACGTTATACGTTATATGGTAATACTATATTACGTTATACGTTATAACGTCATACTATATAACGTTATACGTTATAACGTAATACTATATAACGTTATACGTTATAACGTAATACTATATAACGTTATACGTTATATGGTAATACTATATAACGTTATACGTTATATGGTAATACTATATAACGTTATACGTTACATGGTGATACTATATAACGTTATACGTTATAACGTCATACTATATAACGTTATACGTTATAACGTAATACTATATAACGTTATACGTTACATGGTGATACTATATAACGTTATACGTTACATGGTGATACTATATAACGTTATACGTTATAACGTAATACTATATAACGTTATACGTTATAACGTAATACTATATAACGTTATACGTTATAACGTAATACTACATAACGTTATACGTTATAACGTAATACTATATAACGTTATACGTTATAACGTAATACTATATAACGTTATACGTTATAACGTAATACTATATAACGTTATACGTTATAACGTAATACTATATAACGTTATACGATATAACGTAATACTATATAACGTTATACGTTATATGGTGATACTATATAACGTTATAACGTAATACTATATAACGTTATACGTTATATGGTAATACTATATAACGTTATACGTCATAACGTAATACTATATAACGTAATACTATATAACGTTATACGTTATAACGTAATACTATATAACGTTATACGTTATATCGTAATACTATATAACGTTATACGTTATATGGTGATACTATATAACGTTATAACGTAATACTATATAACGTTATACGTTATATGGTAATACTATATAACGTTATACGTCATAACGTAATACTATATAACGTAATACTATATAACGTTATACGTTATATCGTAATACTATATAACGTTATACGTTATAACGTAATACTATATAACGTTATACGATATAACGTAATACTATATAACGTTATACGTTATAACGTAATACTATATAACGTTATACGTTATAACGTAATACTATATAACGTTGTACGTTACATGGTGATACTATATAACGTTATACGTTATAACGTAATACTATAAAATGTTACACGTTATAACGTAATACTATATAACGTTATACGTTATAACGTAATACTATATAACGTTATACGTTATAACGTAATACTATATAACGTTATACGTTATAACGTAATACTATATAACGTTATACGTTATAACGTAATACTATATAACGTTATACGTTACATGGTGATACTATATAACGTTATAACGTAATAGTATATAACGTTATACGTTATACCGTAATACTATATAACGTTATACGTTATAACGTAATACTATATAACGTTATACGTAATATGGTAATACTATATAACGTTATACGTTATATGGTAATACTATATAACGTTATACGTTATAACGTCATACTATATAACGTTATACGTTATAACGTAATACTATATAACGTTATACGTTACATGGTGATACTATATAACGTTATACGTTACATGGTGATACTATATAACGTTATACGTTACATGGTGATACTATATAACGTTATACGTTGTATGGTAATACTATATAACGTTATACGTTATATGGTAATACTATATAACGTTATACGTTATATGGTAATACTATATAACGTTATACGTTTTAACGTCATACTATATAACGTTATACGTTATAACGTAATACTATATAACGTTATACGTTACATGGTGATACTATATAACGTTATACGTTACATGGTGATACTATATAACGTTATACGTTACATGGTGATACTATATAACGTTATACGTTATAACGTAATACTATATAAAGTTATACGTTATAACGTAATACTATATAACGTTATACGTTATATAGTAATACTATATAACGTTATACGTTATATGGTAATACTATATAACGTTATACGTTATATGGTAATACTAAATAACGTTATACGTTATAACGTAATACTATATAACGTTATACGTTATAACGTAATACTATATAACGTTATACGTTATAACGTAATACTATATAACGTTATACGTTATAACGTAATACTATATAACGTTATACGTTATAACGTAATACTATATAACGTTATACGTTATAACGTAATACTATATAACGTTATACGTTATAACGTAATACTATATAACGTTATACGTTACATGGTGATACTATATAACGTTATAACGTAATAGTATATAACGTTATACGTTATACCGTAATACTATATAACGTTATACGTTATAACGTAATACTATATAACGTTATACGTAATATGGTAATACTATATAACGTTATACGTTATATGGTAATACTATATAACGTTATACGTTATAACGTCATACTATATAACGTTATACGTTATAACGTAATACTATATAACGTTATACGTTACATGGTGATACTATATAACGTTATACGTTACATGGTGATACTATATAACGTTATACGTTACATGGTGATACTATATAACGTTATACGTTGTATGGTAATACTATATAACGTTATACGTTATATGGTAATACTATATAACGTTATACGTTATATGGTAATACTATATAACGTTATACGTTTTAACGTCATACTATATAACGTTATACGTTATAACGTAATACTATATAACGTTATACGTTACATGGTGATACTATATAACGTTATACGTTACATGGTGATACTATATAACGTTATACGTTACATGGTGATACTATATAACGTTATACGTTATAACGTAATACTATATAAAGTTATACGTTATAACGTAATACTATATAACGTTATACGTTATATAGTAATACTATATAACGTTATACGTTATATGGTAATACTATATAACGTTATACGTTATATGGTAATACTAAATAACGTTATACGTTATAACGTAATACTATATAACGTTATACGTTATAACGTAATACTATATAACGTTATACGTTATAACGTAATACTATATAACGTTATACGTTATATGGTAATACTATATAACGTTATACGTTATATGGTAATACTGTATAACGTTATACGTTATATGGTGATACTATATAACGTTATACGTTATAACGTAATAGTATATAACGTTATACGTTATAACGTAATACTATATAACGTTATACGTTATATGGTAATACTATATAACGTTATACGATATAACGTAATACTATATAAAGTTATACGTTATAACGTAATACTATATACCGTTATACGTTATATGGTAATACTATATAACGTTACAACGTAATAGTATATAACGTTATACGTTATACCGTAATACTATATAACTTTATACGTGATATGGTAATACTATATAACGTTAAACGTTATAACGTAATACTATATAACGTTATACGTTATAACGTAATACTATATAACGTTATACGTTATAACGTAATACTATATAACGTTATACGTTATAACGTAATACTATATAACGTTATACGTTATAACGTAATACTATATAACGTTATACGTTATATGGTAATACTATATAACGTTATACGTTATATGGTAATACTATATAACGTTATACGTTATATGGTAATACTATATAACGTTATACGTTATATGGTAATACTATATAACGTTATACGTTATAGGGTAATACTATATAACGTTATACGTTATAACGTAATACTATATAAAGTTATACGTTATAACGTAATACTATATAACGTTATACGTTATATGGTAATACTATATAACGTTATACGTTATATGGTAATACTATATAACGTTATACGTTATAACGTCATACTATATAACGTTATACGTTATAACGTAATACTATATAACGTTATACGTTACATGGTGATACTATATAACGTTATACGTTACATGGTGATACTATATAACGTTATACGTTATATGGTGATACTATATAACGTTATACGTTATAACGTAATAGTATATAACGTTATACGTTATAACGTAATACTATATAACGTTATACGTTATATGGTAATACTATATAACGTTATACGTTATAACGTAATACTATATAACGTTATACGTTACATGGTGATACTATATAACGTTATACGTTACATGGTGATACTATATAACGTTATACGTTACATGGTGATACTATATAACGTTATACGTTATAACGTAATACTATATAAAGTTATACGTTATAACGTAATACTATATAACGTATAACGTTATACGTTATATAGTAATACTATATAACGTTATACGTTATATGGTAATACTATATAACGTTATACGTTATATGGTAATACTAAATAACGTTATACGTTATAACGTAATACTATATAACGTTATACGTTATAACGTAATACTATATAACGTTATACGTTATAACGTAATACTATATAACGTTATACGTTATATGGTAATACTATATAACGTTATACGTTATAACGTAATACCATATAATGTTATACGTTATAACGTAATACTATATAACGTTATACGTTATAACGTAATACCATATAATGTTATACGTTATAACGTAATACTATATAACGTTATACGTTATAACGTATTACTATATAACGTTATAACGTAATACTATATAACGTTATACGTTATATGGTAATACTAAATAACGTTATACGTTATAACGTAATACTATATAACGTTATACGTTATAACGTAATACTATATAACGTTATACGTTATATGGTAATACTATATAACGTTATACGTTATATGGTAATACTATATAACGTTATACGTTATATGGTAATACTATATTACGTTATACGTTATAACGTCATACTATATAACGTTATACGTTATAACGTAATACTATATAACGTTATACGTTATAACGTAATACTATATAACGTTATACGTTATATGGTAATACTATATAACGTTATACGTTATATGGTAATACTATATAACGTTATACGTTACATGGTGATACTATATAACGTTATACGTTATAACGTCATACTATATAACGTTATACGTTATAACGTAATACTATATAACGTTATACGTTACATGGTGATACTATATAACGTTATACGTTACATGGTGATACTATATAACGTTATACGTTATAACGTAATACTATATAACGTTATACGTTATAACGTAATACTATATAACGTTATACGTTATAACGTAATACTACATAACGTTATACGTTATAACGTAATACTATATAACGTTATACGTTATAACGTAATACTATATAACGTTATACGTTATAACGTAATACTATATAACGTTATACGTTATAACGTAATACTATATAACGTTATACGATATAACGTAATACTATATAACGTTATACGTTATATGGTGATACTATATAACGTTATAACGTAATACTATATAACGTTATACGTTATATGGTAATACTATATAACGTTATACGTCATAACGTAATACTATATAACGTAATACTATATAACGTTATACGTTATAACGTAATACTATATAACGTTATACGTTATATCGTAATACTATATAACGTTATACGTTATATGGTGATACTATATAACGTTATAACGTAATACTATATAACGTTATACGTTATATGGTAATACTATATAACGTTATACGTCATAACGTAATACTATATAACGTAATACTATATAACGTTATACGTTATATCGTAATACTATATAACGTTATACGTTATAACGTAATACTATATAACGTTATACGATATAACGTAATACTATATAACGTTATACGTTATAACGTAATACTATATAACGTTATACGTTATAACGTAATACTATATAACGTTGTACGTTACATGGTGATACTATATAACGTTATACGTTATAACGTAATACTATAAAATGTTACACGTTATAACGTAATACTATATAACGTTATACGTTATAACGTAATACTATATAACGTTATACGTTATAACGTAATACTATATAACGTTATACGTTATAACGTAATACTATATAACGTTATACGTTATAACGTAATACTATATAACGTTATACGTTACATGGTGATACTATATAACGTTATAACGTAATAGTATATAACGTTATACGTTATACCGTAATACTATATAACGTTATACGTTATAACGTAATACTATATAACGTTATACGTAATATGGTAATACTATATAACGTTATACGTTATATGGTAATACTATATAACGTTATACGTTATAACGTCATACTATATAACGTTATACGTTATAACGTAATACTATATAACGTTATACGTTACATGGTGATACTATATAACGTTATACGTTACATGGTGATACTATATAACGTTATACGTTACATGGTGATACTATATAACGTTATACGTTGTATGGTAATACTATATAACGTTATACGTTATATGGTAATACTATATAACGTTATACGTTATATGGTAATACTATATAACGTTATACGTTTTAACGTCATACTATATAACGTTATACGTTATAACGTAATACTATATAACGTTATACGTTACATGGTGATACTATATAACGTTATACGTTACATGGTGATACTATATAACGTTATACGTTACATGGTGATACTATATAACGTTATACGTTATAACGTAATACTATATAAAGTTATACGTTATAACGTAATACTATATAACGTTATACGTTATATAGTAATACTATATAACGTTATACGTTATATGGTAATACTATATAACGTTATACGTTATATGGTAATACTAAATAACGTTATACGTTATAACGTAATACTATATAACGTTATACGTTATAACGTAATACTATATAACGTTATACGTTATAACGTAATACTATATAACGTTATACGTTATATGGTAATACTATATAACGTTATACGTTATATGGTAATACTGTATAACGTTATACGTTATATGGTGATACTATATAACGTTATACGTTATAACGTAATAGTATATAACGTTATACGTTATAACGTAATACTATATAACGTTATACGTTATATGGTAATACTATATAACGTTATACGATATAACGTAATACTATATAAAGTTATACGTTATAACGTAATACTATATACCGTTATACGTTATATGGTAATACTATATAACGTTATAACGTAATAGTATATAACGTTATACGTTATACCGTAATACTATATAACTTTATACGTGATATGGTAATACTATATAACGTTAAACGTTATAACGTAATACTATATAACGTTATACGTTATAACGTAATACTATATAACGTTATACGTTATAACGTAATACTATATAACGTTATACGTTATAACGTAATACTATATAACGTTATACGTTATAACGTAATACTATATAACGTTATACGTTATATGGTAATACTATATAACGTTATACGTTATATGGTAATACTATATAACGTTATACGTTATATGGTAATACTATATAACGTTATACGTTATATGGTAATACTATATAACGTTATACGTTATATGGTAATACTATATAACGTTATACGTTATAACGTAATACTATATAAAGTTATACGTTATAACGTAATACTATATAACGTTATACGTTATATGGTAATACTATATAACGTTATACGTTATATGGTAATACTATATAACGTTATACGTTATAACGTCATACTATATAACGTTATACGTTATAACGTAATACTATATAACGTTATACGTTACATGGTGATACTATATAACGTTATACGTTACATGGTGATACTATATAACGTTATACGTTATATGGTGATACTATATAACGTTATACGTTATAACGTAATAGTATATAACGTTATACGTTATAACGTAATACTATATAACGTTATACGTTATATGGTAATACTATATAACGTTATACGTTATAACGTAATACTATATAAAGTTATACGTTATAACGTAATACTATATAACGTTATACGTTACATGGTGATACTATATAACGTTATACGTTACATGGTGATACTATATAACGTTATACGTTATATGGTAATACTATATAACGTTATACGTTATATGGTAATACTATATAACGTAATACGTTATAACATAATACTATATAACGTTATACGTTATAACGTAATACCATATAATGTTATACGTTATAACGTAATACTATATAACGTTATACGTTATAACGTAATACTATATAACGTTATAACGTAATACTATATAACGTTATAACGTAATACTATATAACGTTATCCGTTATAACGTAATACTATGTAACGTTATCCGTTATAGCGTAATACTATGTAACGTTATACGTTATAACGTAATACTATATAACGTTATACGTTATAACGTAATACTTTATAACGTTATACGTTATAACGTAATACCATATAATGTTATACGTTATAACGTAATACTATATAACGTTATACGTTATAACGTAATACTATATAACGTTATACGTTATAACGTAATACTATATAACGTTATACGTTATAACGTAATACTATATAACGTTATAAGTTACATGGTGATACTATATAACGTTATAACGTAATAGTATATAACGTTATACGTTATACCGTAATACTATATAACGTTATACGTTATAACGTAATACTATATAAAGTTATACGTTATAACGTAATACTATATAACGTTATACGTTACATGGTGATACTATATAACGTTATACGTTATATGGTGATACTATATAACGTTATACGTTATAACGTAATAGTATATAACGTTATACGTTATAACGTAATACTATATAACGTTATACGTTATATGGTAATACTATATAACGTTATACGTTATAACGTAATACTATATAAAGTTATACGTTATAACGTAATACTATATAACGTTATACGTTACATGGTGATACTATATAACGTTATACGTTACATGGTGATACTATATAACGTTATACGTTATATGGTAATACTATATAACGTTATACGTTATATGGTAATACTATATAACGTAATACGTTATAACATAATACTATATAACGTTATACGTTATAACGTAATACCATATAATGTTATACGTTATAACGTAATACTATATAACGTTATACGTTATAACGTAATACTATATAACGTTATAACGTAATACTATATAACGTTATAACGTAATACTATATAACGTTATCCGTTATAACGTAATACTATGTAACGTTATCCGTTATAGCGTAATACTATGTAACGTTATCCGTTATAGCGTAATACTATGTAACGTTATACGTTATAACGTAATACTATATAACGTTATACGTTATAACGTAATACTTTATAACGTTATACGTTATAACGTAATACCATATAATGTTATACGTTATAACGTAATACTATATAACGTTATACGTTATAACGTAATACTATATAACGTTATACGTTATAACGTAATACTATATAACGTTATACGTTATAACGTAATACTATATAACGTTATACGTTACATGGTGATACTATATAACGTTATAACGTAATAGTATATAACGTTATACGTTATACCGTAATACTATATAACGTTATACGTTATAACGTAATACTATATAACGTTATACGTAATATGGTAATACTATATAACGTTATACGTTATATGGTAATACTATATAACGTTATACGTTATAACGTCATACTATATAACGTTATACGTTATAACGTAATACTATATAACGTTATACGTTACATGGTGATACTATATAACGTTATACGTTACATGGTGATACTATATAACGTTATACGTTACATGGTGATACTATATAACGTTATACGTTATATGGTAATACTATATAACGTTATACGTTATATGGTAATACTATATAACGTTATACGTTATATGGTAATACTATATAACGTTATACGTTTTAACGTCATACTATATAACGTTATACGTTATAACGTAATACTATATAACGTTATACGTTACATGGTGATACTATATAACGTTATACGTTACATGGTGATACTATATAACGTTATACGTTACATGGTGATACTATATAACGTTATACGTTATAACGTAATACTATATAAAGTTATACGTTATAACGTAATACTATATAACGTTATACGTTGTAACGTAATACTATATAACGTTATACGTTATAACGTAATACTATATAACGTTATACGTTATATGGTAATACTATATAACGTTATACGTTATATAGTAATACTATATAACGTTATACGTTATATGGTAATACTATATAACGTTATACGTTATATGGTAATACTAAATAACGTTATACGTTATAACGTAATACTATATAACGTTATACGTTATAACGTAATACTATATAACGTTATACGTTATAACGTAATACTATATAACGTTATACGTTATATGGTAATACTATATAACGTTATACGTTATATGGTAACACTGTATAACGTTATACGTTATATGGTGATACTATATAACGTTATACGTTATAACGTAATAGTATATAACGTTATACGTTTTAACGTAATACTATATAACGTTATACGTTATATGGTAATACTATATAACGTTATACGATATAACGTAATACTATATAAAGTTATACGTTATAACGTAATACTACATAACGTTATACGTTATATGGTAATACTATATAACGTTATAACGTAATAGTATATAACGTTATAATTTATACCGTAATACTATATAACTTTATACGTGATATGGTAATACTATATAACGTTAAACGTTATAACGTAATACTATATAACGTTATACGTTATAACGTAATACTATATAACGTTATACGTTATAACGTAATACTATATAACGATATACGTTATAACGTAATACTATATAACTTTATACGTTATAACGTAATACTATATAACGTTATACGTTATATGGTAATACTATATAACGTTATACGTTATATGGTAATACTATATAACGTTATACGTTATATGGTAATACTATATAACGTTATACGTTATATGGTAATACTATATAACGTTATACGTTATAACGTAATACTATATAAAGTTATACGTTATAACGTAATACTATATAACGTTATACGTTATATGGTAATACTATATAACGTTATACGTTATATGGTAATACTATATAACGTTATACGTTATAACGTCATACTATATAACGTTATACGTTACATGGTGATACTATATAACGTTATACGTTACATGGTGATACTATATAACGTTATACGTTATATGGTGATACTATATAACGTTATACGTTATAACGTAATAGTATATAACGTTATACGTTATAACGTAATACTATATAACGTTATACGTTATATGGTAATACTATATAACGTTATACGTTATAACGTAATACTATATAAAGTTATACGTTATAACGTAATACTATATAACGTTATACGTTACATGGTGATACTATATAACGTTATACGTTACATGGTGATACTATATAACGTTATACGTTATATGGTAATACTATATAACGTTATACGTTATATGGTAATACTATATAACGTAATACGTTATAACATAATACTATATAACGTTATACGTTATAACGTAATACCATATAATGTTATACGTTATAACGTAATACTATATAACGTTATACGTTATAACGTAATACTATATAACGTTATAACGTAATACTATATAACGTTATAACGTAATACTATATAACGTTATCCGTTATAACGTAATACTATGTAACGTTATCCGTTATAGCGTAATACTATGTAACGTTATACGTTATAACGTAATACTATATAACGTTATACGTTATAACGTAATACTTTATAACGTTATACGTTATAACGTAATACCATATAATGTTATACGTTATAACGTAATACTATATAACGTTATACGTTATAACGTAATACCATATAATGTTATACGTTATAACGTAATAATATATAACGTTATACGTTATAACGTATTACTATATAACGTTATAACGTAATACTATATAACGTTATACGTTATATGGTAATACGAAATAACGTTATACGTTATAACGTAATACTATATAACGTTATACGTTATAACGTAATACTATATAACGTTATACGTTATATGGTAATACTATATAACGTTATACGTTATATGGTAATACTATATAACGTTATACGTTATATGGTAATACTATATTACGTTATACGTTATAACGTCATACTATATAACGTTATACGTTATAACGTAATACTATATAACGTTATACGTTATAACGTAATACTATATAACGTTATACGTTATATGGTAATACTATATAACGTTATACGTTATATGGTAATACTATATAACGTTATACGTTACATGGTGATACTATATAACGTTATACGTTATAACGTCATACTATATAACGTTATACGTTATAAACGTAATACTATATAACGTTATACGTTACATGGTGATACTATATAACGTTATACGTTACATGGTGATACTATATAACGTTATACGTCATAACGTAATACTATATAACGATATACGTTATAACGTAATACTATATAACTTTATACGTTATAACGTAATACTATATAACGTTATACGTTATATGGTAATACTATATAACGTTATACGTTATATGGTAATACTATATAACGTTATACGTTATATGGTAATACTATATAACGTTATACGTTATATGGTAATACTATATAACGTTATACGTTATAACGTAATACTATATAAAGTTATACGTTATAACGTAATACTATATAACGTTATACGTTATATGGTAATACTATATAACGTTATACGTTATATGGTAATACTATATAACGTTATACGTTATAAACGTCATACTATATAACGTTATACGTTATAACGTAATACTATATAACGTTATACGTTACATGGTGATACTATATAACGTTATACGTTACATGGTGATAACTATATAACGTTATACGTTATATGGTGATACTATATAACGTTATACGTTATAACGTAATAGTATATAACGTTATACGTTATAACGTAATACTATATAACGTTATACGTTATATGGTAATACTATATAACGTTATACGTTATAACGTAATACTATATAAAGTTATACGTTATAACGTAATACTATATAACGTTTATACGTTACATGGTGATACTATATAACGTTATACGTTACATGGTGATACTATATAACGTTATACGTTATATGGTAATACTATATAACGTTATACGTTATATGGTAATACTATATAACGTAATACGTTATAACATAATACTATATAACGTTATACGTTATAACGTAATACCATATAATGTTATACGTTATAACGTAATACTATATAACGTTATACGTTATAACGTAATACTATATAACGTTATAACGTAATACTATATAACGTTATAACGTAATACTATATAACGTTATCCGTTATAACGTAATACTATGTAACGTTATCCGTTAGAGCGTAATACTATGTAACGTTATACGTTATAACGTAATACTATATAACGTTATACGTTATAACGTAATACTTTATAACGTTATACGTTATAACGTAATACCATATAATGTTATACGTTATAACGTAATACTATATAACGTTATACGTTATAACGTAATACCATATAATGTTATACGTTATAACGTAATAATATATAACGTTATACGTTATAACGTATTACTATATAACGTTATAACGTAATACTATATAACGTTATACGTTATATGGTAATACTAAATAACGTTATACGTTATAACGTAATACTATATAACGTTATACGTTATAACGTAATACTATATAACGTTATACGTTATATGGTAATACTATATAACGTTATACGTTATATGGTAATACTATATAACGTTATACGTTATATGGTAATACTATATTACGTTATACGTTATAACGTCATACTATATAACGTTATACGTTATAACGTAATACTATATAACGTTATACGTTATAACGTAATACTATATAACGTTATACGTTATATGGTAATACTATATAACGTTATACGTTATATGGTAATACTATATAACGTTATACGTTACATGGTGATACTATATAACGTTATACGTTATAACGTCATACTATATAACGTTATACGTTATAACGTAATACTATATAACGTTATACGTTACATGGTGATACTATATAACGTTTATACGTCATAACGTAATACTATATAACGTTATACGTTATAACGTAATACTATATAACGTTATACGTTATAACGTAATACTACATAACGTTATACGTTATAACGTAATACTATATAACGTTATACGTTATAACGTAATACTATATAACGTTATACGTTATAACGTAATACTATATAACGTTATACGTTATAACGTAATACTATATAACGTTATACGATATAACGTAATACTATATAACGTTATACGTTATATGGTGATACTATATAACGTTATAACGTAATACTATATAACGTTATACGTTATATGGTAATACTATATAACGTTATACGTCATAACGTAATACTATATAACGTTATACGTTATAACGTAATACTATATAACGTTATACGTTATAACGTAATACTATATAACGTTATACGTTATAACGTAATACTATATAACGTTATACGTTATAACGTAATACTATATAACGTTATACGTTATATCGTAATACTATATAACGTTATACGTTATAACGTAATACTATATAACGTTATACGATATAACGTAATACTATATAACGTTATACGTTATAACGTAATACTATATAACGTTATACGTTATAACGTAATACTATATAACGTTGTACGTTATATGGTGATACTATATAACGTTATAACGTAATACTATATAACGTTATACGTTATATGGTAATACTATATAACGTTATACGTCATAACGTAATACTATATAACGTTATACGTTATAACGTAATACTATAAAATGTTACACGTTATAACGTAATATTATATAACGTTATACGTTATAACGTAATACTATAAAATGTTACACGTTATAACGTAATACTATATAACGTTATACGTTATAACGTAATACTATATAACGTTATACGTTATAACGTAATACTATATAACGTTATACGTTATAACGTAATACTATATAACGTTATACGTTATAACGTAATAATATATAACGTTATACGTTATAACGTAATACTATATAACGTTATACGTTACATGGTGATACTATATAACGTTATAACGTAATAGTATATAACGTTATACGTTATACCGTAATACTATATAACTTTATACGTGATATGGTAATACTATATAACGTTAAACGTTATAACGTAATACTATATAACGTTATTCGTTATAACGTAATACTATATAACGTTATACGTTATAACGTAATACTATATAACGTTATACGTTATAACGTAATACTATATAACGTTATACGTTATAACGTAATACTATATAACGTTATACGTTATAACGTAATACTATATAACGTTATACGTTATATGGTAATACTATATAACGTTATACGTTATAACGTAATACTATATAACGTTATACGTTATAACGTAATACTATATAACGTTATACGTTATAACGTAATACTATATAACGTTATACGTTATAACGTAATACTATAAAATGTTACACGTTATAACGTAATATTATATAACGTTATACGTTATAACGTAATACTATAAAATGTTACACGTTATAACGTAATACTATATAACGTTATACGTTATAACGTAATACTATATAACGTTATACGTTATAACGTAATACTATATAACGTTATACGTTATAACGTAATACTATATAACGTTATACGTTATAACGTAATAATATATAACGTTATACGTTATAACGTAATACTATATAACGTTATACGTTACATGGTGATACTATATAACGTTATAACGTAATAGTATATAACGTTATACGTTATACCGTAATACTATATAACTTTATACGTGATATGGTAATACTATATAACGTTAAACGTTATAACGTAATACTATATAACGTTATACGTTATAACGTAATAGTATATAACGTTATACGTTATAACGTAATACTATATAACGTTATACGTTATAACGTAATACTATATAACGTTATACGTTATAACGTAATACTATATAACGTTATACGTTATATGGTAATACTATATAACGTTATACGTTATATGGTAATACTATATAACGTTATACGTTATATGGTAATACTATATAACGTTATACGTTACATGGTGATACTATATAACGTTATACGTTATAACGTAATACTATATAAAGTTATACGTTATAACGTAATACTATATAACGTTATACGTTATAACGTAATACTATATAACGTTATACGTTATAACGTAATACTATATAACGTTATACGTTATAACGTAATACTATATAACGTTATACGTTACATGGTGATACTATATAACGTTATACGTTACATGGTGATACTATATAACGTTATACGTTATAACGTAATACTATATAAAGTTATACGTTATAACGTAATACTATATAACGTTATACGTTATAACGTAATACTATATAACGTTATTCGTTATAACGTAATACTATATAACGTTATACGTTATATGGTAATACTATATAACGTTATACGTTATATGGTAATACTATATAACGTTATACGTTATAACGTAATACTATATAACGTTATACGTTACATGGTGATACTATATAACGTTATAACGTAATAGTATATAACGTTATACGTTATACCGTAATACTATATAACTTTATACGTGATATGGTAATACTATATAACGTTAAACGTTATAACGTAATACTATATAACGTTATACGTTATAACGTAATAGTATATAACGTTATACGTTATAACGTAATACTATATAACGTTATACGTTATAACGTAACACTATATAAAGTTATACGTTATAACGTAATACTATATAACGTTATACGTTATATGGTAATACTATATAACGTTATACGTTATATGGTAATACTATATAACGTTATACGTTATAACGTAATACTATATAACGTTATACGTTATAACGTAATACTATATAACGTTATACGTTATAACGTAATACTATATAACGTCATACGTTATAACGTAATACTATATAACGTTATACGTTATATGGTAATACTATATAACGTTATACGATATAACGTAATACTATATAAAGTTATACGTTATAACGTAATACTATATAACGTTATACGTTATATGGTAATACTATATAACGTTATACGTTATAACGTCATACTATATAACGTTATACGTTATAACGTAATACTATATAACGTTATACGTTACATGGTGATACTATATAACGTTATACGTTACATGGTGATACTATATAACGTTATACGTTACATGGTGATACTATATAACGTTATACGTTATATGGTAATACTATATAACGTTATACGTTATAACGTAATACTATATAACGTTATACGTTATATGGTAATACTATATAACGTTATAACGTAATAGTATATAACGTTATACGTTATAGCGTAATACTATATAACTTTATACGTGATATGGTAATACTATATAACGTTAAACGTTATAACGTAATACTATATAACGTTATACGTTATAACGTAATACTATATAACTTTATACGTGATATGGTAATACTATATAACGTTAAACGTTATAACGTAATACTATATAACGTTATACGTTATAACGTAATACTATATAACGTTATACGTTATATGGTAATACTAAATAACGTTATACGTTATAACGTAATACTATATAACGTTATACGTTATAACGTAATACTATATAACGTTATACGTTATAACGTAATACTATATAACGTTATACGTTATAACGTAATACTATATAACGTTATACGTTATAACGTAACACTATATAAAGTTATACGTTATAACGTAATACTATATAACGTTATACGTTATATGGTAATACTATATAACGTTATACGTTATAACGTAATACTATATAACGTTATACGTTATAACGTAATACTATATAACGTTATACGTTATATGGTAATACTATATAACGTTATACGTTATATGGTAATACTATATAACGTTATACGTTATAACGTAATACTATATAACGTTGTACGTTACATGGTGATACTATATAACGTTATACGTTATATGGTAATACTATATAACGTTATACGTTATATGGTAATACTATATAACGTTATACGTTATAACGTCATACTATATAACGTTATACGTTATCACGTAATACTATATAACGTTATACGTTACATGGTGATACTATATAACGTTATACGTTACATGGTGATACTATATAACGTTATACGTTATAACGTAATACTATATAACGTTATACGTTATAACGTAATACTATATAACGTTATACGTTATAACGTAATACTATATAACGTTATACGTTATAACGTAACACTATATAAAGTTATACGTTATAACGTAACACTATATAAAGTTATACGTTATAACGTAATACTATATAACGTTATACGTTATAACGTAATACTATATAACGTTATACGTTATAACGTAATACTATATAACGTTATACGTTACATGGTGATACTATATAACGTTATACGTTACATGGTGATACTATATAACGTTATACGTTACATGGTGATACTATATAACGTTATACGTTATATGGTAATACTATATAACGTTATACGTTATAACGTAATACTATATAACGTTATACGTTATATGGTAATACTATATAACGTTATAACGTAATAGTATATAACGTTATACGTTATACCGTAATACTATATAACGTTATACGTTATATGGTAATACTATATAACGTTATACGTTATAACGTAATACTATATAACGTTATACGTTATAACGTAATACTATATAACGTTATACGTTATAACGTAATACTATATAACGTTATACGTTATAACGTAATACTATATAAAGTTATACGTTATAACGTAATACTATATAACGTTATACGTTATATGGTAATACTATATAACGTTATACGTTATAACGTCATACTATATAACGTTATACGTTATAACGTAATACTATATAACGTTATACGTTACATGGTGATACTATATAACGTTATACGTTACATGGTGATACTATATAACGTTATACGTTACATGGTGATACTATATAACGTTATACGTTATATGGTAATACTATATAACGTTATACGTTATAACGTAATACTATATAACGTTATACGTTATATGGTAATACTATATAACGTTATAACGTAATAGTATATAACGTTATACGTTATACCGTAATACTATATAACTTTATACGTGATATGGTAATACTATATAACGTTAAACGTTATAACGTAATACTATATAACGTTATACGTTATAACGTAATACTATATAACTTTATACGTGATATGGTAATACTATATAACGTTAAACGTTATAACGTAATACTATATAACGTTATACGTTATAACGTAATACTATATAACGTTATACGTTATATGGTAATACTAAATAACGTTATACGTTATAACGTAATACTATATAACGTTATACGTTATAACGTAATACTATATAACGTTATACGTTACATGGTGATACTATATAACGTTATACGTTATATGGTAATACTATATAATGTTATACGTTATAACGTAATACTATATAACGTTATACGTTATATGGTAATACTATATAACGTTATAACGTAATAGTATATAACGTTATACGTTATACCGTAATACTATATAACGTTAAACGTTATAACGTAATACTATATAACGTTATACGTTATATGGTAATACTATATAACGTTATACGTTATAACGTCATACTATATAACGTTATACGTTATCACGTAATACTATATAACGTTATACGTTACATGGTGATACTATATAACGTTATACGTTACATGGTGATACTATATAACGTTATACGTTATAACGTAATACTATATAACGTTATACGTTATAACGTAATACTATATAACGTTATACGTTATAACGTAATACTATATAACGTTATACGTTATAACGTAACACTATATAAAGTTATACGTTATAACGTAATACTATATAACGTTATACGTTATATGGTAATACTATATAACGTTATACGTTATAACGTAATACTATATAACGTTATACGTTATAACGTAATACTATATAACGTTATACGTTATATGGTAATACTATATAACGTTATACGTTATATGGTAATACTATATAACGTTATACGTTATATGGTAATACTATATAACGTTATACGTTATAACGTAATACTATATAACGTTGTACGTTACATGGTGATACTATATAACGTTATACGTTATAACGTAATACTATAAAATGTTACACGTTATAACGTAATACTATATAACGTTATACGTTATAACGTAATACTATATAACGTTATACGTTATAACGTAATACTATATAACGTTATACGTTATAACGTAATACTATATAACGTTATACGTTATAACGTAATAATATATAACGTTATACGTTATAACGTAATACTATATAACGTTATACGTTACATGGTGATACTATATAACGTTATAACGTAATAGTATATAACGTTATACGTTATACCGTAATACTATATAACTTTATACGTGATATGGTAATACTATATAACGTTAAACGTTATAACGTAATACTATATAACGTTATACGTTATAACGTAATAGTATATAACGTTATACGTTATAACGTAATACTATATAACGTTATACGTTATAACGTAATACTATATAACGTTATACGTTATAACGTAATACTATATAACGTTATACGTTATATGGTAATACTATATAACGTTATACGTTATATGGTAATACTATATAACGTTATACGTTATATGGTAATACTATATAACGTTATACGTTATATGGTAATACTATATAACGTTATACGTTACATGGTGATACTATATAACGTTATACGTTATAACGTAATACTATATAAAGTTATACGTTATAACGTAATACTATATAACGTTATACGTTATAACGTAATACTATATAACGTTATACGTTATAACGTAATACTATATAACGTTATACGTTATAACGTAATACTATATAACGTTATACGTTATATGGTAATACTATATAACGTTATACGTTATATGGTAACACTATATAACGTTATACCTTATATGGTAATACTATATAACGTTATACGTTATAACGTCATACTATATAACGTTATACGTTATAACGTAATACTATATAACGTTATACGTTACATGGTGATACTATATAACGTTATACGTTACATGGTGATACTATATAACGTTATACGTTACATGGTGATACTATATAACGTTATACGTTATAACGTAATACTATATAAAGTTATACGTTATAACGTAATACTATATAACGTTATACGTTATAACGTAATACTATATAACGTTATTCGTTATAACGTAATACTATATAACGTTATACGTTATATGGTAATACTATATAACGTTATACGTTATATGGTAATACTATATAACGTTATACGTTATAACGTAATACTATATAACGTTATACGTTACATGGTGATACTATATAACGTTATAACGTAATAGTATATAACGTTATACGTTATACCGTAATACTATATAACGTTATACGTTATATGGTAATACTATATAACGTTATACGTTATATGGTAATACTATATAACGTTATACGTTATAACGTAATACTATATAACGTTATACGTTACATGGTGATACTATATAACGTTATAACGTAATAGTATATAACGTTATACGTTATACCGTAATACTATATAACTTTATACGTGATATGGTAATACTATATAACGTTAAACGTTATAACGTAATACTATATAACGTTATACGTTATAACGTAATAGTATATAACGTTATACGTTATAACGTAATACTATATAACGTTATACGTTATAACGTAACACTATATAAAGTTATACGTTATAACGTAATACTATATAACGTTATACGTTATATGGTAATACTATATAACGTTATACGTTATATGGTAATACTATATAACGTTATACGTTATAACGTAATACTATATAACGTTATACGTTATAACGTAATACTATATAACGTTATACGTTATAACGTAATACTATATAACGTCATACGTTATAACGTAATACTATATAACGTTATACGTTATATGGTAATACTATATAACGTTATACGATATAACGTAATACTATATAAAGTTATACGTTATAACGTAATACTATATAACGTTATACGTTATATGGTAATACTATATAACGTTATACGTTATAACGTCATACTATATAACGTTATACGTTATAACGTAATACTATATAACGTTATACGTTACATGGTGATACTATATAACGTTATACGTTACATGGTGATACTATATAACGTTATACGTTACATGGTGATACTATATAACGTTATACGTTATATGGTAATACTATATAACGTTATACGTTATAACGTAATACTATATAACGTTATACGTTATATGGTAATACTATATAACGTTATAACGTAATAGTATATAACGTTATACGTTATAGCGTAATACTATATAACTTTATACGTGATATGGTAATACTATATAACGTTAAACGTTATAACGTAATACTATATAACGTTATACGTTATAACGTAATACTATATAACTTTATACGTGATATGGTAATACTATATAACGTTAAACGTTATAACGTAATACTATATAACGTTATACGTTATAACGTAATACTATATAACGTTATACGTTATATGGTAATACTAAATAACGTTATACGTTATAACGTAATACTATATAACGTTATACGTTATAACGTAATACTATATAACGTTATACGTTATAACGTAATACTATATAACGTTATACGTTATAACGTAATACTATATAACGTTATACGTTATAACGTAACACTATATAAAGTTATACGTTATAACGTAATACTATATAACGTTATACGTTATATGGTAATACTATATAACGTTATACGTTATAACGTAATACTATATAACGTTATACGTTATAACGTAATACTATATAACGTTATACGTTATATGGTAATACTATATAACGTTATACGTTATATGGTAATACTATATAACGTTATACGTTATAACGTAATACTATATAACGTTGTACGTTACATGGTGATACTATATAACGTTATACGTTATATGGTAATACTATATAACGTTATACGTTATATGGTAATACTATATAACGTTATACGTTATAACGTCATACTATATAACGTTATACGTTATCACGTAATACTATATAACGTTATACGTTACATGGTGATACTATATAACGTTATACGTTACATGGTGATACTATATAACGTTATACGTTATAACGTAATACTATATAACGTTATACGTTATAACGTAATACTATATAACGTTATACGTTATAACGTAATACTATATAACGTTATACGTTATAACGTAACACTATATAAAGTTATACGTTATAACGTAACACTATATAAAGTTATACGTTATAACGTAATACTATATAACGTTATACGTTATAACGTAATACTATATAACGTTATACGTTATAACGTAATACTATATAACGTTATACGTTACATGGTGATACTATATAACGTTATACGTTACATGGTGATACTATATAACGTTATACGTTACATGGTGATACTATATAACGTTATACGTTATATGGTAATACTATATAACGTTATACGTTATAACGTAATACTATATAACGTTATACGTTATATGGTAATACTATATAACGTTATAACGTAATAGTATATAACGTTATACGTTATACCGTAATACTATATAACGTTATACGTTATATGGTAATACTATATAACGTTATACGTTATAACGTAATACTATATAACGTTATACGTTATAACGTAATACTATATAACGTTATACGTTATAACGTAATACTATATAACGTTATACGTTATAACGTAATACTATATAAAGTTATACGTTATAACGTAATACTATATAACGTTATACGTTATATGGTAATACTATATAACGTTATACGTTATAACGTCATACTATATAACGTTATACGTTATAACGTAATACTATATAACGTTATACGTTACATGGTGATACTATATAACGTTATACGTTACATGGTGATACTATATAACGTTATACGTTACATGGTGATACTATATAACGTTATACGTTATATGGTAATACTATATAACGTTATACGTTATAACGTAATACTATATAACGTTATACGTTATATGGTAATACTATATAACGTTATAACGTAATAGTATATAACGTTATACGTTATACCGTAATACTATATAACTTTATACGTGATATGGTAATACTATATAACGTTAAACGTTATAACGTAATACTATATAACGTTATACGTTATAACGTAATACTATATAACTTTATACGTGATATGGTAATACTATATAACGTTAAACGTTATAACGTAATACTATATAACGTTATACGTTATAACGTAATACTATATAACGTTATACGTTATATGGTAATACTAAATAACGTTATACGTTATAACGTAATACTATATAACGTTATACGTTATAACGTAATACTATATAACGTTATACGTTACATGGTGATACTATATAACGTTATACGTTATATGGTAATACTATATAATGTTATACGTTATAACGTAATACTATATAACGTTATACGTTATATGGTAATACTATATAACGTTATAACGTAATAGTATATAACGTTATACGTTATACCGTAATACTATATAACGTTAAACGTTATAACGTAATACTATATAACGTTATACGTTATATGGTAATACTATATAACGTTATACGTTATAACGTCATACTATATAACGTTATACGTTATCACGTAATACTATATAACGTTATACGTTACATGGTGATACTATATAACGTTATACGTTACATGGTGATACTATATAACGTTATACGTTATAACGTAATACTATATAACGTTATACGTTATAACGTAATACTATATAACGTTATACGTTATAACGTAATACTATATAACGTTATACGTTATAACGTAACACTATATAAAGTTATACGTTATAACGTAATACTATATAACGTTATACGTTATATGGTAATACTATATAACGTTATACGTTATAACGTAATACTATATAACGTTATACGTTATAACGTAATACTATATAACGTTATACGTTATATGGTAATACTATATAACGTTATACGTTATATGGTAATACTATATAACGTTATACGTTATATGGTAATACTATATAACGTTATACGTTATAACGTAATACTATATAACGTTGTACGTTACATGGTGATACTATATAACGTTATACGTTATAACGTAATACTATAAAATGTTACACGTTATAACGTAATACTATATAACGTTATACGTTATAACGTAATACTATATAACGTTATACGTTATAACGTAATACTATATAACGTTATACGTTATAACGTAATACTATATAACGTTATACGTTATAACGTAATAATATATAACGTTATACGTTATAACGTAATACTATATAACGTTATACGTTACATGGTGATACTATATAACGTTATAACGTAATAGTATATAACGTTATACGTTATACCGTAATACTATATAACTTTATACGTGATATGGTAATACTATATAACGTTAAACGTTATAACGTAATACTATATAACGTTATACGTTATAACGTAATAGTATATAACGTTATACGTTATAACGTAATACTATATAACGTTATACGTTATAACGTAATACTATATAACGTTATACGTTATAACGTAATACTATATAACGTTATACGTTATATGGTAATACTATATAACGTTATACGTTATATGGTAATACTATATAACGTTATACGTTATATGGTAATACTATATAACGTTATACGTTATATGGTAATACTATATAACGTTATACGTTACATGGTGATACTATATAACGTTATACGTTATAACGTAATACTATATAAAGTTATACGTTATAACGAAATACTATATAACGTTATACGTTATAACGTAATACTATATAACGTTATACGTTATAACGTAATACTATATAACGTTATACGTTATAACGTAATACTATATAACGTTATACGTTATATGGTAATACTATATAACGTTATACGTTATATGGTAACACTATATAACGTTATACCTTATATGGTAATACTATATAACGTTATACGTTATAACGTCATACTATATAACGTTATACGTTATAACGTAATACTATATAACGTTATACGTTACATGGTGATACTATATAACGTTATACGTTACATGGTGATACTATATAACGTTATACGTTACATGGTGATACTATATAACGTTATACGTTATAACGTAATACTATATAAAGTTATACGTTATAACGTAATACTATATAACGTTATACGTTATAACGTAATACTATATAACGTTATTCGTTATAACGTAATACTATATAACGTTATACGTTATATGGTAATACTATATAACGTTATACGTTATATGGTAATACTATATAACGTTATACGTTATAACGTAATACTATATAACGTTATACGTTACATGGTGATACTATATAACGTTATAACGTAATAGTATATAACGTTATACGTTATACCGTAATACTATATAACTTTATACGTGATATGGTAATACTATATAACGTTAAACGTTATAACGTAATACTATATAACGTTATACGTTACTTGGTGATACTATATAACGTTATACGTTAAATGGTAATACTATATAACGTTATACGTTACATGGTGATACTATATAACGTTATACGTTATATGGTGATACTATATAACGTTATACGTTATAACGTAATACTATATAACGTTATACGTTATAACGTAATACTATATAACGTTATACGTTACATGGTGATACTATATAACGTTATACGTTACATGGTGATACTATATGACGTTATACGTTACATGGTGATACTATATAACGTTATACGTTACATGGTGATACTATATAACGTTATACGTTACATGGTGATATTATATAACGTTATACGTTATATGGTAATACTATATAACGTTATACGTTATATGGTAATACTATATAACGTTATACGTTATAACGTCATACTATATAACGTTATACGTTATAACGTAATACTATATAACGTTATACGTTACATGGTGATACTATATAACGTTATACGTTACATGGTGATACTATATAACGTTATACGTTATATGGTGATACTATATAACGTTATACGTTATAACGTAATAGTATATAACGTTATACGTTATAACGTAATACTATATAACGTTATACGTTATATGGTAATACTATATAACGTTATACGATATAACGTAATACTATATAAAGTTATACGTTATAACGTAATACTATATAACGTTATACGTTAAATGGTAATACTATATAACGTTATACGTTATAACGTCATACTATATATCGTTATACGTTATAACGTAATACTATATAACGTTATACGTTATAACGTAATACTATATAACGAAATACGTTACATGGTGATACTATATAACGTTATACGTTACATGGTGATATTATATAACGTTATACGTTATATGGTAATACTATATAACGTTATACGTTATATGGTAATACTATATAACGTTATACGTTATAACGTCATACTATATAACGTTATACGTTACATGGTGATACTATATAACGTTATACGTTACATGGTGATACTATATAACGTTATACGTTACATGGTGATACTATATAACGTTATACGTTATATGGTGATACTATATAACGTTATACGTTATAACGTAATAGTATATAACGTTATACGTTATAACGTAATACTATATAACGTTATACGTTATATGGTAATACTATATAACGTTATACGATATAACGTAATACTATATAAAGTTATACGTTATAACGTAATACTATATAACGTTATACGTTATATGGTAATACTATATAACGTTATACGTTATAACGTCATACTATATAACGTTATACGTTATAACGTAATACTATATAACGTTATACGTTATAACGTAATACTATATAACGTTATACGTTATAACGTAATACTATATAACGTTATACGTTATATGGTAATACTATATAACGTTATACGTTATATGGTAATACTATATAACGTTATACGTTATAACGTAATACTATATAACGTTATACGTTATAACGTAATACTATATAACGTTATACGTTATAACGTAATACTATATAACGTTATACGTTATAACGTAATACTATATAACGTTATACGTTATAACGTAATACTATATAACGTTATACGTTATATGGTAATACTATATAACGTTATACGTTATAACGTCATACTATATAACGTTATACGTTATAACGTAATACTATATAACGTTATACGTTATAACGTAATACTATATAACGTTCTACGTTATAACGTAATACTATATAACGTTATACGTTATATGGTAATACTATATAACGTTATACGTTATATGGTAATACTATATAACGTTATACGTTATAACGTAATACTATATAACGTTATACGTTATAACGTAATACTATATAACGTTATACGTTATAACGTAATACTATATAACGTTATACGTTATAACGTAATACTATATAACGTTATACGTTATAACGTAATACTATATAACGTTATACGTTATATGGTAATACTATATAACGTTATACGTTATAACGTAATACTATATAACGTTATACGTTATAACGTAATACTATATAACGTTATACGTTATAACGTAATACTATATAACGTTATACGATATAACGTAATACTATATAACGTTATACGTTACATGGTGATACTATATAACGTTATACGTTACATGGTGATACTATATAACGTTATACGTTACATGGTGATACTATATAACGTTATACGATATATGGTAATACTATATAACGTTATACGTTATATGGTAATACTATATAACGTTATACGTTATAACGTAATACTATATAACGTTATACGTTACATGGTGATACTATATAACGTTATAACGTAATAGTATATAACGTTATACGTTATACCGTAATACTATATAACTTTATACGTGATATGGTAATACTATATAACGTTAAACGTTATAACGTAATACTATTTAACGTTATACGTTATAACGTAATACTATATAACGTTATACATTATAACGTAATACTATATAACGTTATACGTTATAACGTAATACTATATAACGTTATACGATATAACGTAATACTATATAACGTTATACGTTACATGGTGATACTATATAACGTTATACGTTACATGGTGATACTATATAACGTTATACGTTACATGGTGATACTATATAACGTTATACGTTACATGGTGATACTATATAACGTTATACGTTATATGGTAGTACTATATAACGTTATACGTTATATGGTAATACTATATAACGTTATACGTTATATGGTAATACTATATAACGTTATACGTTACATGGTGATACTACATAACGTTATACGTTATAACGTAATACTATATAAAGTTATACGTTATAACGTAATACTATATAACGTTATACGTTATAACGTAATACTATATAACGTTATACGTTATAACGTAATACTATATAACGTTATACGTTATATGGTAATACTATATAACGTTATACGTTATATGGTAATACTATATAACGTTATACGTTATATGGTAATACTATATAACGTTATACGTTACATGGTGATACTATATAACGTTATACGTTGTAACGTAATACTATATAAAGTTATACGTTATAACGTAATACTATATAACGTTATACGTTATAACGTAATACTATATAACGTTATACGTTATAACGTAATACTATATAACGTTATACGTTATAACGTAATACTATATAACGTTATACGTTATATGGTAATACTATATAACGTTATACGTTATATGGTAACACTATATAACGTTATACCTTATATGGTAATACTATATAACGTTATACGTTATAACGTCATACTATATAACGTTATACGTTATAACGTAATACTATATAACGTTATACGTTACATGGTGATACTATATAACGTTATACGTTACATGGTGATACTATATAACGTTATACGTTACATGGTGATACTATATAACGTTATACGTTATAACGTAATACTATATAAAGTTATACGTTATAACGTAATACTATATAACGTTATACGTTATAACGTAATACTATATAACGTTATTCGTTATAACGTAATACTATATAACGTTATACGTTATATGGTAATACTATATAACGTTATACGTTATATGGTAATACTATATAACGTTATACGTTATAACGTAATACTATATAACGTTATACGTTACATGGTGATACTATATAACGTTATAACGTAATAGTATATAACGTTATACGTTATACCGTAATACTATATAACTTTATACGTGATATGGTAATACTATATAACGTTAAACGTTATAACGTAATACTATATAACGTTATACGTTATAACGTAATAGTATATAACGTTATACGTTATAACGTAATACTACATAACGTTATACGTTATATGGTAATACTATATAACGTTATACTTTATAACGTATTCCCATATAACGTTATACGTTACATGGTGATACTATATAACGTTATACGTTACATGGTGATACTATATAACGTTATACGTTTCTTGGTGATACTATATAACGTTATACGTTAAATGGTAATACTATATAACGTTATACGTTACATGGTGATACTATATAACGTTATACGTTATATGGTGATACTATATAACGTTATACGTTATAACGTAATACTATATAACGTTATACGTTATAACGTAATACTATATAACGTTATACGTTACATGGTGATACTATATAACGTTATACGTTACATGGTGATACTATATGACGTTATACGTTACATGGTGATACTATATAACGTTATACGTTACATGGTGATACTATATAACGTTATACGTTACATGGTGATATTATATAACGTTATACGTTATATGGTAATACTATATAACGTTATACGTTATATGGTAATACTATATAACGTTATACGTTATAACGTCATACTATATAACGTTATACGTTATAACGTAATACTATATAACGTTATACGTTACATGGTGATACTATATAACGTTATACGTTACATGGTGATACTATATAACGTTATACGTTATATGGTGATACTATATAACGTTATACGTTATAACGTAATAGTATATAACGTTATACGTTTTAACGTAATACTATATAACGTTATACGTTATATGGTAATACTATATAACGTTATACGATATAACGTAATACTATATAAAGTTATACGTTATAACGTAATACTATATAACGTTATACGTTATATGGTAATACTATATAACGTTATACGTTATAACGTCATACTATATAACGTTATACGTTATAACGTAATACTATATAACGTTATACGTTATAACGTAATACTATATAACGTTATACGTTACATGGTGATACTATATAACGTTATACGTTACATGGTGATATTATATAACGTTATACGTTATATGGTAATACTATATAACGTTATACGTTATATGGTAATACTATATAACGTTATACGTTATAACGTCATACTATATAACGTTATACGTTATAACGTAATACTATATAACGTTATACGTTACATGGTGATACTATATAACGTTATACGTTACATGGTGATACTATATAACGTTATACGTTATATGGTGATACTATATAACGTTATACGTTATAACGTAATAGTATATAACGTTATACGTTATAACGTAATACTATATAACGTTATACGTTATATGGTAATACTATATAACGTTATACGATATAACGTAATACTATATAAAGTTATACGTTATAACGTAATACTATATAACGTTATACGTTATATGGTAATACTATATAACGTTATACGTTATAACGTCATACTATATAACGTTATACGTTATAACGTAATACTATATAACGTTATACGTTATAACGTAATGCTATATAACGTTATACGTTATAACGTAATACTATATAACGTTATACGTTATATGGTAATACTATATAACGTTATACGTTATATGGTAATACTATATAACGTTATACGTTATAACGTAATACTATATAACGTTATACGTTATAACGTAATACTATATAACGTTATACGTTATAACGTAATACTATATAACGTTATACGTTATAACGTAATACTATATAACGTTATACGTTATAACGTAATACTATATAACGATATACGTTATATGGTAATACTATATAACGTTATACGTTATAACGTAATACTATATAACGTTATACGTTATAACGTAATACTATATAACGTTATACGTTATAACGTAATACTATATAACGTTATACGATATAACGTAATACTATATAACGTTATACGTTACATGGTGATACTATATAACGTTATACGTTACATGGTGATACTATATAACGTTATACGTTACATGGTGATACTATATAACGTTATACGTTATATGGTAATACTATATAACGTTATACGTTATATGGTAATACTATATAACGTTATACGTTATAACGTAATACTATATAACGTTATACGTTATAACGTAATACTATATAACGTTGTACGTTACATGGTGATACTATATAACGTTATACGTTATAACGTAATACTATAAAATGTTACACGTTATAACGTAATACTATATAACGTTATACGTTATAACGTAATACTATATAACGTTATACGTTATAACGTAATACTATATAACGTTATACGTTATAACGTAATACTATATAACGTTATACGTTATAACGTAATACTATATAACGTTATACGTTATAACGTAATACTATATAACGTTATACGTTACATGGTGATACTATATAACGTTATAACGTAATAGTATATAACGTTATACGTTATACCGTAATACTATATAACTTTATACGTGATATGGTAATACTATATAACGTTAAACGTTATAACGTAATACTATTTAACGTTATACGTTATAACGTAATACTATATAACGTTATACGTTATAACGTAATACTATATAACGTTATACGTTATAACGTAATACTATATAACGTTATACGATATAACGTAATACTATATAACGTTATACGTTACATGGTGATACTATATAACGTTATACGTTACATGGTGATACTATATAACGTTATACGTTACATGGTGATACTATATAACGTTATACGTTATATGGTAGTACTATATAACGTTATACGTTATATGGTAATACTATATAACGTTATACGTTATATGGTAATACTATATAACGTTATACGTTACATGGTGATACTACATAACGTTATACGTTATAACGTAATACTATATAAAGTTATACGTTATAACGTAATACTATATAACGTTATACGTTATAACGTAATACTATATAACGTTATACGTTATAACGTAATACTATATAACGTTATACGTTATATGGTAATACTATATAACGTTATACGTTATATGGTAATACTATATAACGTTATACGTTACATGGTGATACTACATAACGTTATACGTTATAACGTAATACTATATAACGTTATACGTTATAACGTAATACTATATAACGTTATACGTTATAACGTAATACTATATAACGATATACGTTATATGGTAATACTATATAACGTTATACGTTATATGGTAATACTATATAACGTTATACGTTATAACGTAATACTATATAACGTTATACGTTATAACGTAATACTATATAACGTTGTACGTTACATGGTGATACTATATAACGTTATACGTTATAACGTAATACTATAAAATGTTACACGTTATAACGTAATACTATATAACGTTATACGTTATAACGTAATACTATATAACGTTATACGTTATAACGTAATACTATATAACGTTATACGTTATAACGTAATACTATATAACGTTATACGTTACATGGTGATACTATATAACGTTATAACGTAATAGTATATAACGTTATACGTTATACCGTAATACTATATAACTTTATACGTGATATGGTAATACTATATAACGTTAAACGTTATAACGTAATACTATATAACGTTATACGTTATAACGTAATACTATATAACGTTATACGTTATAACGTAATACTATATAACGTTATGCGTTATAACGTAATACTATATAACGTTATACGTTATAACGTAATACTATATAACGTTATACGTTACATGGTGATACTATATAACGTTATACGTTACATGGTGATACTATATAACGTTATACGTTACATGGTGATACTATATAACGTTATACGTTATATGGTAATACTATATAACGTTATACGTTATATGGTAATACTATATAACGTTATACGTTATATGGTAATACTATATAACGTTATACGTTACATGGTGATACTACATAACGTTATACGTTATAACGTAATACTATATAAAGTTATACGTTATAACGTAATACTATATAACGTTATACGTTATAACGTAATACTATATAACGTTATACGTTATAACGTAATACTATATAACGTTATACGTTATATGGTAATACTATATAACGTTATACGTTATATGGTAATACTATATAACGTTATACGTTACATGGTGATACTACATAACGTTATACGTTATAACGTAATACTATATAAAGCTTTACGTTATAACGTAATACTATATAAAGTTATACGTTATAACGTAATACTATATAACGTTATACGTTATAACGTAATACTATATAACGTTATACGTTATAACGTAATACTATATAACGTTATACGTTATATGGTAATACTATATAACGTTATACCTTATATGGTAATACTATATAACGTTATACGTTATAACGTCATACTATATAACGTTATACGTTATAACGTAATACTATATAACGTTATACGTTACATGGTGATACTATATAACGTTATACGTTACATGGTGATACTATATAACGTTATACGTTACATGGTGATACTATATAACGTTATACGTTATAACGTAATACTATATAAAGTTATACGTTATAACGTAATACTATATAACGTTATACGTTATAACGTAATACTATATAACGTTATACGTTATATGGTAATACTATATAACGTTATACGTTATATGGTAATACTATATAACGTTATACGTTATATGGTAATACTAAATAACGTTATACGTTATAACGTAATACTATATAACGTTATACGTTATAACGTAATACTATATAACGTTATACGTTATAACGTAATACTATATAACGTTATACGTTATATGGTAATACTATATAACGTTATACGTTACATGGTGATACTATATAACGTTATACGTTATATGGTAATACTATATAACGTTATACGTTATAACGTAATACTATATAACGTTATACGTTATAACGTAATACTATATAACGATATACGTTATATGGTAATACTATATAACGTTATACGTTATATGGTAATACTATATAACGTTATACGTTATATGGTAATACTAAATAACGTTATACGTTATAACGTAATACTATATAACGTTATACGTTATAACGTAATACTATATAACGTTATACGTTATAACGTAATACTATATAACGTTATACGTTATATGGTAATACTATATAACGTTATACGTTACATGGTGATACTACATAACGTTATACGTTATAACGTAATACTATATAACGTTATACGTTATAACGTAATACTATATAACGTTATACGTTATAACGTAATACTATATAACGATATACGTTATATGGTAATACTATATAACGTTATACGTTATATGGTAATACTATATAACGTTATACGTTATAACGTAATACTATATAACGTTGTACGTTACATGGTGATACTATATAACGTTATACGTTATAACGTAAAACTATAAAATGTTACACGTTATAACGTAATACTATATAACGTTATACGTTATAACGTAATACTATATAACGTTATACGTTATAACGTAATACTATATAACGTTATACGTTATAACGTAATACTATATAACGTTATACGTTATATGGTAATACTATATAACGTTATACGTTATATGGTAATACTATATAACGTTATACGTTACATGGTGATACTACATAACGTTATACGTTATAACGTAATACTATATAAAGCTTTACGTTATAACGTAATACTATATAAAGTTATACGTTATAACGTAATACTATATAACGTTATACGTTATAACGTAATACTATATAACGTTATACGTTATAACGTAATACTACATAACGTTATACGTTATATGGCAATACTAAATAACGTTATACGTTATAACGTAATACTATATAACGTTATACGTTATAACGTAATACTATATAACGTTATACGTTATAACGTAATACTATATAACGTTATACGTTCTATGGTAATACTATATAACGTTATACGTTATATGGTAATACTATATACCGTTATACGTTATATGGTAATACTAAATAACGTTATACGTTATAACGTAATACTATATAACGTTATACGTTATAACGTAATACTATATAACGTTATACGTTATAACGTAATACTATATAACGTTATACGTTATATGGTAATACTATATAACGTTATACGTTATATGGTAATACTATATAACGTTATACGTTATATGGTAATACTATATAACGGTATACGTTATATGGTAATACTATATAACGTTATACGTTATATGGTAATACTATATAACGTTATACGTTATATGGTAATACTATATAACGTTATACGTTATATGGTAATACTATATAACGTTATACGTTATAACGTCATACTATATAACGTTATACGTTATAACGTAATACTATATAACGTTATACGTTACATGGTGATACTATATAACGTTATACGTTACATGGCGATACTATATAACGTTATACGTTATATGGTGATACTATATAACGTTATACGTTATAACGTAATAGTATATGACGTTATACGTTATAACGTAATACTATATAACGTTATACGTTATATGGTAATACTATATAACGTTATACGATATAACGTAATACTATATAAAGTTATACGTTATAACGTAATACTATATAACGTTATACGTTATATGGTAATACTATATAACGTTATAACGTAATAGTATATAACGTTATACGTTATACCGTAATACTATATAACTTTATACGTGATATGGTAATACTATATAACGTTAAACGTTATAACGTAATACTATATAACGTTATACGTTATAACGTAATACTATATAACGTTATACGTTATAACGTAATACTATATAACGTTATACGTTATAACGTAATACTATATAACGTTATACGTTATATGGTAATACTATATAACGTTATACGTTATATGGTAATACTATATAACGTTATACGTTATAACGTAATACTATATAACGTTATAACGTAATAGTATATAACGTTATACGTTATACCGTAATACTATATAACTTTATACGTGATATGGTAATACTATATAACGTTAAACGTTATAACGTAATACTATATAACGTTATACGTTATAACGTAATACTATATAACGTTATACGTTATAACGTAATACTATATAACGTTATACGTTATATGGTAATACTATATAACGTTATACGTTATATGGTAATACTATATAACGTTATACGTTACATGGTGATACTACATAACGTTATACGTTATAACGTAATACTATATAAAGCTTTACGTTATAACGTAATACTATATAAAGTTATACGTTATAACGTAATACTATATAACGTTATACGTTATAACGTAATACTATATAACGTTATACGTTATAACGTAATACTATATAACGTTATACGTTATAACGTAATACTATATAACGTTATACGTTATATGGTAATACTATATAACGTTATACGTTATATGGTAATACTATATAACGTTATACGTTATATGGCAATACTATATAACGTTATACGTTATATGGTAATACTATATAACGTTATACGTTATATGGTAATACTATATAACGTTATACGTTATATGGTAATACTATATAACGTTATACGTTATATGGTAATACTATATAACGTTATACGTTATATGGTAATACTATATAACGTTATACGTTATAACGTCATACTATATAACGTTATACGTTATAACGTAATACTATATAACGTTATACGTTACATGGTGATACTATATAACGTTATACGTTACATGGCGATACTATATAACGTTATACGTTATATGGTGATACTATATAACGTTATACGTTATAACGTAATAGTATATGACGTTATACGTTATAACGTAATACTATATAACGTTATACGTTATATGGTAATACTATATAACGTTATACGATATAACGTAATACTATATAAAGTTATACGTTATAACGTAATACTATATAACGTTATACGTTATATGGTAATACTATATAACGTTATAACGTAATAGTATATAACGTTATACGTTATACCGTAATACTATATAACTTTATACGTGATATGGTAATACTATATAACGTTAAACGTTATAACGTAATACTATATAACGTTATACGTTATAACGTAATACTATATAACGTTATACGTTATAACGTAATACTATATAACGTTATACGTTATAACGTAATACTATATAACGTTATACGTTATATGGTAATACTATATAACGTTATACGTTATATGGTAATACTATATAACGTTATACGTTATAACGTAATACTATATAACGTTATAACGTAATAGTATATAACGTTATACGTTATACCGTAATACTATATAACTTTATACGTGATATGGTAATACTATATAACGTTAAACGTTATAACGTAATACTATATAACGTTATACGTTATAACGTAATACTATATAACGTTATACGTTATAACGTAATACTATATAACGTTATACGTTATAACGTAATACTATATAACGTTATACGTTATATGGTAATACTATATAACGTTATACGTTATATGGTAATACTATATAACGTTATACGTTATAACGTAATACTACATAACGTTATACGTTATAAGGTAATACTAAATAACGTTATACGTTATAACGTAATACTATATAACGTTATACGTTATAACGTAATACTATATAACGTTATACGTTATAACGTAATACTATATAACGTTATACGTTATAACGTAATACTATATAACGTTATACGTTATATGGTAATACTATATAACGTTATACGTTATATGGTAATACTATATACCGTTATACGTTATAACGTCATACTATATAACGTTATACGTTATAACGTAATACTATATAACGTTATACGTTACATGGTGATACTATATAACGTTATACGTTACATGGTGATACTATATAACGTTATACGTTATAACGTAATACTATATAACGTTATACGTTATAACGTAATACTATATAACGTTATACGTTATAACGTAATACTATATAACGTTATACGTTATAACGTAACACTATATAAAGTTATACGTTATAACGTAATACTATATAACGTTATACGTTATATGGTAATACTATATAACGTTATACGTTATAACGTAATACTATATAACGTTATACGTTATATGGTAATACTATATAACGTTATACGTTATATGGTAATACTATATAACGTTATACGTTATATGGTAATACTATATAACGTTATACGTTATAACGTAATACTATATAACGTTATACGTTATAACGTAATACTATATAACGTTATACGTTATAACGTAATACTATATAACGTTATACGTTATAACGTAATACTATATAACGTTATACGTTATAACGTAATACTATATAACGTTATACGTTATAACGTAATACTATATAACGTTATACGTTATAACGTAATACTATATAACGTTATACGTTATAACGTAATACTATATAACGTTATACGTTATAACGTAATAATATATAACGTTATACGTTATAACGTAATACTATATAACGTTATACGTTATAACGTAATACTATATAACGTTATACGTTATAACGTAATACTATATAACGTTATACGTTACATGGTGATACTATATAACGTTATAACGTAATAGTATATAACGTTATACGTTATACCGTAATACTATATAACTTTATACGTGATATGGTAATACTATATAACGTTAAACGTTATAACGTAATACTATATAACGTTATACGTTATAACGTAATACTATATAACGTTATACGTTATAACGTAATACTATATAACGTTATACGTTATAACGTAATACTATATAACGTTATACGTTACATGGTGATACTATATAACGTTATACGTTACATGGTGATACTATATAACGTTATACGTTACATGGTGATACTATATAACGTTATACGTTATATGGTAATACTATATAACGTTATACGTTATATGGTAATACTATATAACGTTATACGTTACATGGTGATACTACATAACGTTATACGTTATAACGTAATACTATATAAAGTTATACGTTATAACGTAATACTATATAACGTTATACGTTATAACGTAATACTATATAACGTTATACGTTATAACGTAATACTATATAACGTTATACGTTATATGGTAATACTATATAACGTTATACGTTATATGGTAATACTATATAACGTTATACGTTATATGGTAATACTATATAACGTTATACGTTATATGGTAATACTATATAACGTTATACGTTATATGGTAATACTATATAACGTTATACGTTATATGGTAATACTATATAACGTTATACGTTATATGGTAATACTATATAACGTTATACGTTATATGGTAATACTATATAACGTTATACGTTATAACGTCATACTATATAACGTTATACGTTATAACGTGATACTATATAACGTTATACGTTACATGGTGATACTATATAACGTTATACGTTACATGGCGATACTATATAACGTTATACGTTATATGGTGATACTATATAACGTTATACGTTATAACGTAATAGAATATGACGTTATACGTTATAACGTAATACTATATAACGTTATACGTTATATGGTAATACTATATAACGTTATACGATATAACGTAATACTATATAAAGTTATACGTTATAACGTAATACTATATAACGTTATACGTTATATGGTAATACTATATAACGTTATAACGTAATAGTATATAACGTTATACGTTATACCGTAATACTATATAACTTTATACGTGATATGGTAATACTATATAACGTTAAACGTTATAACGTAATACTATATAACGTTATACGTTATAACGTAATACTATATAACGTTATACGTTGTAACGTAATACTATATAACGTTATACGTTATAACGTAATACTATATAACGTTATACGTTATATGGTAATACTATATAACGTTATACGTTATATGGTAATACTATATAACGTTATACGTTATAACGTAATACTATATAACGTTGTACGTTACATGGTGATACTATATAACGTTATATGTTATAACGTAATACTATAAAATGTTACACGTTATAACGTAATACTATATAACGTTATACGTTATAACGTAATACTATATAACGTTATACGTTATAACGTAATACTATATAACGTTATACGTTATAACGTAATACTATATAACGTTATACGTTATAACGTAATACTATATAACGTTATACGTTATAACGTAATACTATATAACGTTATAACGTAATAGTATATAACGTTATACGTTATACCGTAATACTATATAACTTTATACGTGATATGGTAATACTATATAACGTTAAACGTTATAACGTAATACTATATAACGTTATACGTTATAACGTAATACTATATAACGTTATACGTTATAACGTAATACTATATAACGTTATACGTTATAACGTAATACTATATAACGTTATACGTTATAACGTAATACTATATAACGTTATACGTTATATGGTAATACTATATAACGTTATACGTTATATGGTAATACTATATAACGTTATACGTTATAACGTAATACTACATAACGTTATACGTTATATGGTAATACTAAATAACGTTATACGTTATAACGTAATACTATATAACGTTATACGTTATAACGTAATACTACATAACGTTATACGTTATAACGTAATACTATATAACGTTATACGTTATAACGTAATACTATATAACGTTATACGTTACATGGTGATACTATATAACGTTATACGTTACATGGTGATACTATATAACGTTATACGTTACATGGTGATACTATATAACGTTATACGTTATATGGTAATACTATATAACGTTATACGTTATATGGTAATACTATATAACGTTATACGTTATAACGTCATACTATATAACGTTATACGTTATAACGTAATACTATATAACGTTATACGTTACATGGTGATACTATATAACGTTATACGTTACATGGCGATACTATATAACGTTATACGTTATATGGTAATACTATATAACGTTATACGTTATATGGTAATACTATATAACGTTATACGTTATATGGTAATACTATATAACGTTATACGTTATATGGTAATACTATATAACGTTATACGTTATATGGTAATACTATATAACGTTATACGTTATAACGTAATACTATATAACGTTATACGTTATATGGTAATACTATGTAACGTTATACGATATAACGTAATACTATATAAAGTTATACGTTATAACGTAATACTATATAACGTTATACGTTATATGGTAATACTATATAACGTTATAACGTAATAGTATATAACGTTATACGTTATACCGTAATACTATATAACTTTATACGTGATATGGTAATACTATATAACGTTAAACGTTATAACGTAATACTATATAACGTTATACGTTATAACGTAATACTATATAACGTTATACGTTGTAACGTAATACTATATAACGTTATACGTTATAACGTAATACTATATAACGTTATACGTTATATGGTAATACTATATAACGTTATACGTTATATGGTAATACTATATAACGTTATACGTTATAACGTAATACTATATAACGTTGTACGTTACATGGTGATACTATATAACGTTATATGTTATAACGTAATACTATAAAATGTTACACGTTATAACGTAATACTATATAACGTTATACGTTATAACGTAATACTATATAACGTTATACGTTATAACGTAATACTATATAACGTTATACGTTATAACGTAATACTATATAACGTTATACGTTATAACGTAATACTATATAACGTTATACGTTATAACGTAATACTATATAACGTTATAACGTAATAGTATATAACGTTATACGTTATACCGTAATACTATATAACTTTATACGTGATATGGTAATACTATATAACGTTAAACGTTATAACGTAATACTATATAACGTTATACGTTATAACGTAATACTATATAACGTTATACGTTATAACGTAATACTATATAACGTTATACGTTATAACGTAATACTATATAACGTTATACGTTATAACGTAATACTATATAACGTTATACGTTATATGGTAATACTATATAACGTTATACGTTATATGGTAATACTATATAACGTTATACGTTATAACGTAATACTACATAACGTTATACGTTATATGGTAATACTAAATAACGTTATACGTTATAACGTAATACTATATAACGTTATACGTTATAACGTAATACTACATAACGTTATACGTTATATGGTAATACTAAATAACGTTATACGTTATAACGTAATACTATATAACGTTATACGTTATAACGTAATACTATATAACGTTATACGTTATAACGTAATACTATATAACGTTATACGTTATAACGTAATACTATATAACGTTATACGTTACATGGTGATACTATATAACGTTATACGTTACATGGTGATACTATATAACGTTATACGTTACATGGTGATACTATATAACGTTATACGTTATATGGTAATACTATATAACGTTATACGTTATATGGTAATACTATATAACGTTATACGTTATAACGTCATACTATATAACGTTATACGTTATAACGTAATACTATATAACGTTATACGTTACATGGTGATACTATATAACGTTATACGTTACATGGCGATACTATATAACGTTATACGTTATATGGTAATACTATATAACGTTATACGTTATATGGTAATACTATATAACGTTATACGTTATATGGTAATACTATATAACGTTATACGTTATATGGTAATACTATATAACGTTATACGTTATATGGTAATACTATATAACGTTATACGTTATAACGTCATACTATATAACGTTATACGTTATAACGTAATACTATATAACGTTATACGTTACATGGTGATACTATATAACGTTATACGTTACATGGCGATACTATATAACGTTATACGTTATATGGTGATACTATATAACGTTATACGTTATAACGTAATAGTATATGACGTTATACGTTATAACGTAATACTATATAACGTTATACGTTATATGGTAATACTATGTAACGTTATACGATATAACGTAATACTATATAAAGTTATACGTTATAACGTAATACTATATAACGTTATACGTTATATGGTAATACTATATAACGTTATAACGTAATAGTATATAACGTTATACGTTATACCGTAATACTATATAACTTTATACGTGATATGGTAATACTATATAACGTTAAACGTTATAACGTAATACTATATAACGTTATACGTTATAACGTAATACTATATAACGTTATACGTTATAACTTAATACTATATAACGTTATACGTTATAACGTAATACTATATAACGTTATACGTTATATGGTAATACTATATAACGTTATACGTTATATGGTAATACTATATAACGTTATACGTTATAACGTAATACTATATAACGTTGTACGTTACATGGTGATACTATATAACGTTATATGTTATAACGTAATACTATAAAATGTTACACGTTATAACGTAATACTATATAACGTTATACGTTATAACGTAATACTATATAACGTTATACGTTATAACGTAATACTATATAACGTTATACGTTATAACGTAATACTATATAACGTTATACGTTATAACGTAATACTATATAACGTTATACGTTATAACGTAATACTATATAACGTTATAACGTAATAGTATATAACGTTATACGTTATACCGTAATACTATATAACTTTATACGTGATATGGTAATACTATATAACGTTAAACGTTATAACGTAATACTATATAACGTTATACGTTATAACGTAATACTATATAACGTTATACGTTATAACGTAATACTATATAACGTTATACGTTATAACGTAATACTATATAACGTTATACGTTATAACGTAATACTATATAACGTTATACGTTATATGGTAATACTATATAACGTTATACGTTATATGGTAATACTATATAACGTTATACGTTATAACGTAATACTACATAACGTTATACGTTATATGGTAATACTAAATAACGTTATACGTTATAACGTAATACTATATAACGTTATACGTTATAACGTAATACTATATAACGTTATACGTTATAACGTAATACTATATAACGTTATACGTTATATGGTAATACTATATAACGTTATACGTTATATGGTAATACTATATAACGTTATACGTTACATGGTGATACTATATAACGTTATACGTTATAACGTAATACTATATAACGTTATACGTTATATGGTAATACTATATAACGTTATACGTTATATGGTAATACTATATAACGTTATACGTTATAACGTAATACTAGATAACGTTATACGTTATATGGTAATACTAAATAACGTTATACGTTATAACGTAATACTATATAACGTTATACGTTATAACGTAACACTATATAAAGTTATACGTTATAACGTAATACTATATAACGTTATACGTTATATGGTAATACTATATAACGTTATACGTTATAACGTAATACTATATAACGTTATACGTTATATGGTAATACTATATAACGTTATACGTTATATGGTAACACTATATAACGTTATACGTTATAACGTAATACTATATAACGTTGTACGTTACATGGTGATACTATATAACGTTATACGTTATAACGTAATACTATAAAATGTTACACGTTATAACGTAATACTATATAACGTTATACGTTATAACGTAATACTATATAACGTTATACGTTATAACGTAATACTATATAACGTTATACGTTATAACGTAATACTATATAACGTTATACGTTATAACGTAATACTATATAACGTTATACGTTATAACGTAATACTATATAACGTTATACGTTATATGGTAATACTATATAACGTTATACGATATAACGTAATACTATATAAAGTCATACGTTATAACGTAATACTATATAACGTTATACGTTATATGGTAATACTATATAACGTTATACGTTATAACGTCATACTATATAACGTTATACGTTATAACGTAATACTATATAACGTTATACGTTATAACGTAATACTATATAACGTTATACGTTATAACGTAATACTATATAACGTTATACGTTATAACGTAATACTATATAACGTTATACGTTATAACGTAATACTATATAACGTTATACGTTATAACGTAATACTATATAACGTTATACGTTATAACGTAATACTATATAACGATATACGTTATATGGTAATACTATATAACGTTATACGTTATATGGTAATACTATATAACGTTATACGTTATAACGTAATACTATATAACGTTGTACGTTACATGGTGATACTATATAACGTTATACGTTATAACGTAATACTATAAAATGTTACACGTTATAACGTAATACTATATAACGTTATACGTTATAACGTAATACTATATAACGTTATACGTTATAACGTAATACTATATAACGTTATACGTTATAACGTAATACTATATAACGTTATACGTTACATGGTGATACTATATAACGTTATACGTTACATGGTGATACTATATAACGTTATACGTTACATGGTGATACTATATAACGTTATACGTTATATGGTAATACTATATAACGTTATACGTTATATGGTAATACTATATAACGTTATACGTTATGTGGTAATACTATATAACGTTATACGTTACATGGTGATACTACATAACGTTATACGTTATAACGTAATACTATATAAAGTTATACGTTATAACGTAATACTATATAACGTTATACGTTATAACGTAATACTATATAACGTTATACGTTATAACGTAATACTATATAACGTTATACGTTATAACGTAATACTATATAACGTTATATGTTATATGGTAATACTATATAACGTTATACGTTATATGGTAATACTATATAACGTTATACGTTACATGGTGATACTACATAACGTTATACGTTATAACGTAATACTATGTAAAGTTATACGTTATAACGTAATACTATATAAAGTTATACGTTATAACGTAATACTATATAACGTTATACGTTAAACGTAATACTATATAACGTTATACGTTATAACGTAATACTATATAACGTTATACGTTATATGGTAATACTATATAACGTTATACCTTATATGGTAATACTATATAACGTTATACGTTATCACGTCATACTATATAACGTTATACGTTATAACGTAATACTATATAACGTTATACGTTACATGGTGATACTATATAACGTTATACGTTACATGGTGATACTATATAACGTTATACGTTACACGGTGATACTATATAACGTTATACGTTACATGGTGATACTATATAACGTTATACGTTATAACGTAATACTATATAAAGTTATACGTTATAACGTAATACTATATAACGTTATACGTTATAACGTAATACTATATAACGTTATACGTTATATGGTAATACTATATAACGTTATACGTTATATGGTAATACTATATAACGTTATACGTTATATGGTAATACTATATAACGTTATACGTTATATGGTAATACTATATAACGTTATACGTTATATGGTAATACTATATAAAGTTATACGTTATATGGTAATACTAAATAACGTTATACGTTATAACTTAATACTATATAACGTTATACGTTATAACGTAATACTATGTAACGTTATACGTTATAACGTAATACTATATAACGTTATACGTTATATGGTAATACTATATAACGTTATACGTTATATGGTAATACTATATAACGTTATACGTTATATGGTAATACTATATAACGTTATACGTTATATGGTAATACTATATAACGTTATACGTTATATGGTAATACTATATAACGTTATACGTTATATGGTAATACTATATAACGTTATACGTTATATGGTAATACTATATAACGTTATACGTTATAACGTCATACTATATAACGTTATACGTTATAACGTAATACTATATAACGTTATACGTTACATGGTGATACTATATAACGTTATACGTTACATGGCGATACTATATAACGTTATACGTTATATGGTGATACTATATAACGTTATACGTTATAACGTAATAGTATATGACGTTATACGTTATAACGTAATACTATATAACGTTATACGTTATATGGTAATACTATATAACGTTATACGATATAACGTAATACTATATAAAGTTATACGTTATAACGTAATACTATATAACGTTATACGTTATATGGTAATACTATATAACGTTATAACGTAATAGTATATAACGTTATACGTTATACCGTAATACTATATAACTTTATACGTGATATGGTAATACTATATAACGTTAAACGTTATAACGTAATACTATATAACGTTATACGTTATAACGTAATACTATATAACGTTATACGTTATAACGTAATACTATATAACGTTATACGTTATAACGTAATACTATATAACGTTATACGTTATATGGTAATACTATATAACGTTATACGTTATATGGTAATACTATATAACGTTATACGTTATAACGTAATACTATATAACGTTGTACGTTACATGGTGATACTATATAACGTTATATGTTATAACGTAATACTATAAAATGTTACACGTTATAACGTAATACTATATAACGTTATACGTTATAACGTAATACTATATAACGTTATACGTTATAACGTAATACTATATAACGTTATACGTTATAACGTAATACTATATAACGTTATACGTTATAACGTAATACTATATAACGTTATACGTTATAACGTAATACTATATAACGTTATAACGTAATAGTATATAACGTTATACGTTATACCGTAATACTATATAACTTTATACGTGATATGGTAATACTATATAACGTTAAACGTTATAACGTAATACTATATAACGTTATACGTTATAACGTAATACTATATAACGTTATACGTTATAACGTAATACTATATAACGTTATACGTTATAACGTAATACTATATAACGTTATACGTTATATGGTAATACTATATAACGTTATACGTTATATGGTAATACTATATAACGTTATACGTTATAACGTAATACTATATAACGTTGTACGTTACATGGTGATACTATATAACGTTATATGTTATAACGTAATACTATAAAATGTTACACGTTATAACGTAATACTATATAACGTTATACGTTATAACGTAATACTATATAACGTTATACGTTATAACGTAATACTATATAACGTTATACGTTATAACGTAATACTATATAACGTTATACGTTATAACGTCATACTATATAACGTTATACGTTATAACGTAATACTATATAACGTTATACGTTACATGGTGATACTATATAACGTTATACGTTACATGGCGATACTATATAACGTTATACGTTATATGGTGATACTATATAACGTTATACGTTATAACGTAATAGTATATGACGTTATACGTTATAACGTAATACTATATAACGTTATACGTTATATGGTAATACTATATAACGTTATACGATATAACGTAATACTATATAAAGTTATACGTTATAACGTAATACTATATAACGTTATACGTTATATGGTAATACTATATAACGTTATAACGTAATAGTATATAACGTTATACGTTATACCGTAATACTATATAACTTTATACGTGATATGGTAATACTATATAACGTTAAACGTTATAACGTAATACTATATAACGTTATACGTTATAACGTAATACTATATAACGTTATACGTTATAACGTAATACTATATAACGTTATACGTTATAACGTAATACTATATAACGTTATACGTTATATGGTAATACTATATAACGTTATACGTTATATGGTAATACTATATAACGTTATACGTTATAACGTAATACTATATAACGTTATAACGTAATAGTATATAACGTTATACGTTATACCGTAATACTATATAACTTTATACGTGATATGGTAATACTATATAACGTTAAACGTTATAACGTAATACTATATAACGTTATACGTTATAACGTAATACTATATAACGTTATACGTTATAACGTAATACTATATAACGTTATACGTTATAACGTAATACTATATAACGTTATACGTTATATGGTAATACTATATAACGTTATACGTTATATGGTAATACTATATAACGTTATACGTTATAACGTAATACTACATAACGTTATACGTTATAAGGTAATACTAAATAACGTTATACGTTATAACGTAATACTATATAACGTTATACGTTATAACGTAATACTATATAACGTTATACGTTATAACGTAATACTATATAACGTTATACGTTATAACGTAATACTATATAACGTTATACGTTATATGGTAATACTATATAACGTTATACGTTATATGGTAATACTATATACCGTTATACGTTATAACGTCATACTATATAACGTTATACGTTATAACGTAATACTATATAACGTTATACGTTACATGGTGATACTATATAACGTTATACGTTACATGGTGATACTATATAACGTTATACGTTATAACGTAATACTATATAACGTTATACGTTATAACGTAATACTATATAACGTTATACGTTATAACGTAATACTATATAACGTTATACGTTATAACGTAACACTATATAAAGTTATACGTTATAACGTAATACTATATAACGTTATACGTTATATGGTAATACTATATAACGTTATACGTTATAACGTAATACTATATAACGTTATACGTTATAACGTAATAATATATAACGTTATACGTTATAACGTAATACTATATAACGTTATACGTTATAACGTAATACTATATAACGTTATACGTTATAACGTAATACTATATAACGTTATACGTTATAACGTAATACTATATAACGTTATACGTTACATGGTGATACTATATAACGTTATAACGTAATAGTATATAACGTTATACGTTATACCGTAATACTATATAACTTTATACGTGATATGGTAATACTATATAACGTTAAACGTTATAACGTAATACTATATAACGTTATACGTTATAACGTAATACTATATAACGTTATACGTTATAACGTAATACTATATAACGTTATACGTTATAACGTAATACTATATAACGTTATACGTTACATGGTGATACTATATAACGTTATACGTTACATGGTGATACTATATAACGTTATACGTTACATGGTGATACTATATAACGTTATACGTTATATGGTAATACTATATAACGTTATACGTTATATGGTAATACTATATAACGTTATACGTTACATGGTGATACTACATAACGTTATACGTTATAACGTAATACTATATAAAGTTATACGTTATAACGTAATACTATATAACGTTATACGTTATAACGTAATACTATATAACGTTATACGTTATAACGTAATACTATATAACGTTATACGTTATAACGTAATACTATATAACGTTATACGTTATATGGTAATACTATATAACGTTATACGTTATATGGTAATACTATATAACGTTATACGTTATATGGTAATACTATATAACGTTATACGTTATATGGTAATACTCTATAACGTTATACGTTATATGGTAATACTATATAACGTTATACGTTATATGGTAATACTATATAACGTTATACGTTATATGGTAATACTATATAACGTTATACGTTATAACGTCATACTATATAACGTTATACGTTATAACGTGATACTATATAACGTTATACGTTACATGGTGATACTATATAACGTTATACGTTACATGGCGATACTATATAACGTTATACGTTATATGGTGATACTATATAACGTTATACGTTATAACGTAATAGAATATGACGTTATACGTTATAACGTAATACTATATAACGTTATACGTTATATGGTAATACTATATAACGTTATACGATATAACGTAATACTATATAAAGTTATACGTTATAACGTAATACTATATAACGTTATACGTTATATGGTAATACTATATAACGTTATAACGTAATAGTATATAACGTTATACGTTATACCGTAATACTATATAACTTTATACGTGATATGGTAATACTATATAACGTTAAACGTTGTAACGTAATACTATATAACGTTATACGTTATAACGTAATACTATATAACGTTATACGTTGTAACGTAATACTATATAACGTTATACGTTATAACGTAATACTATATAACGTTATACGTTATATGGTAATACTATATAACGTTATACGTTATATGGTAATACTATATAACGTTATACGTTATAACGTAATACTATATAACGTTGTACGTTACATGGTGATACTATATAACGTTATATGTTATAACGTAATACTATAAAATGTTACACGTTATAACGTAATACTATATAACGTTATACGTTATAACGTAATACTATATAACGTTATACGTTATAACGTAATACTATATAACGTTATACGTTATAACGTAATACTATATAACGTTATACGTTATAACGTAATACTATATAACGTTATACGTTATAACGTAATACTATATAACGTTATAACGTAATAGTATATAACGTTATACGTTATACCGTAATACTATATAACTTTATACGTGATATGGTAATACTATATAACGTTAAACGTTATAACGTAATACTATATAACGTTATACGTTATAACGTAATACTATATAACGTTATACGTTATAACGTAATACTATATAACGTTATACGTTATAACGTAATACTATATAACGTTATACGTTATAACGTAATACTATATAACGTTATACGTTATATGGTAATACTATATAACGTTATACGTTATATGGTAATACTATATAACGTTATACGTTATAACGTAATACTACATAACGTTATACGTTATATGGTAATACTAAATAACGTTATACGTTATAACGTAATACTATATAACGTTATACGTTATAACGTAATACTACATAACGTTATACGTTATATGGTAATACTAAATAACGTTATACGTTATAACGTAATACTATATAACGTTATACGTTATAACGTAATACTATATAACGTTATACGTTATAACGTAATACTATATAACGTTATACGTTATAACGTAATACTATATAACGTTATACGTTACATGGTGATACTATATAACGTTATACGTTACATGGTGATACTATATAACGTTATACGTTACATGGTGATACTATATAACGTTATACGTTATATGGTAATACTATATAACGTTATACGTTATATGGTAATACTATATAACGTTATACGTTATAACGTCATACTATATAACGTTATACGTTATAACGTAATACTATATAACGTTATACGTTACATGGTGATACTATATAACGTTATACGTTACATGGCGATACTATATAACGTTATACGTTATATGGTAATACTATATAACGTTATACGTTATATGGTAATACTATATAACGTTATACGTTATATGGTAATACTATATAACGTTATACGTTATATGGTAATACTATATAACGTTATACGTTATATGGTAATACTATATAACGTTATACGTTATAACGTCATACTATATAACGTTATACGTTATAACGTAATACTATATAACGTTATACGTTACATGGTGATACTATATAACGTTATACGTTACATGGCGATACTATATAACGTTATACGTTATATGGTGATACTATATAACGTTATACGTTATAACGTAATAGTATATGACGTTATACGTTATAACGTAATACTATATAACGTTATACGTTATATGGTAATACTATGTAACGTTATACGATATAACGTAATACTATATAAAGTTATACGTTATAACGTAATACTATATAACGTTATACGTTATATGGTAATACTATATAACGTTATAACGTAATAGTATATAACGTTATACGTTATACCGTAATACTATATAACTTTATACGTGATATGGTAATACTATATAACGTTAAACGTTATAACGTAATACTATATAACGTTATACGTTATAACGTAATACTATATAACGTTATACGTTATAACTTAATACTATGTAACGTTATACGTTATAACGTAATACTATATAACGTTATACGTTATATGGTAATACTATATAACGTTATACGTTATATGGTAATACTATATAACGTTATACGTTATAACGTAATACTATATAACGTTGTACGTTACATGGTGATACTATATAACGTTATATGTTATAACGTAATACTATAAAATGTTACACGTTATAACGTAATACTATATAACGTTATACGTTATAACGTAATACTATATAACGTTATACGTTATAACGTAATACTATATAACGTTATACGTTATAACGTAATACTATATAACGTTATACGTTATAACGTAATACTATATAACGTTATAACGTAATAGTATATAACGTTATACGTTATACCGTAATACTATATAACTTTATACGTGATATGGTAATACTATATAACGTTAAACGTTATAACGTAATACTATATAACGTTATACGTTATAACGTAATACTATATAACGTTATACGTTATAACGTAATACTATATAACGTTATACGTAATAACGTAATACTATATAACGTTATACGTTATAACGTAATACTATATAACGTTATACGTTATATGGTAATACTATATAACGTTATACGTTATATGGTAATACTATATAACGTTATACGTTATAACGTAATACTACATAACGTTATACGTTATATGGTAATACTAAATAACGTTATACGTTATAACGTAATACTATATAACGTTATACGTTATAACGTAATACTATATAACGTTATACGTTATAACGTAATACTATATAACGTTATACGTTATATGGTAATACTATATAACGTTATACGTTATATGGTAATACTATATAACGTTATACGTTATATGGTAATACTATATAACGTTATACGTTATAACGTAATACTATATAACGTTGTACGTTACATGGTGATACTATATAACGTTATATGTTATAACGTAATACTATAAAATGTTACACGTTATAACGTAATACTACATAACGTTATACGTTATATGGTAATACTAAATAACGTTATACGTTATAACGTAATACTATATAACGTTATACGTTATAACGTAATACTATATAACGTTATACGTTATAACGTAATACTATATAACGTTATACGTTATATGGTAATACTATATAACGTTATACGTTATATGGTAATACTATATAACGTTATACGTTACATGGTGATACTATATAACGTTATACGTTATAACGTAATACTATATAACGTTATACGTTATATGGTAATACTATATAACGTTATACGTTATATGGTAATACTATATAACGTTATACGTTATAACGTAATAGTAGATAACGTTATACGTTATATGGTAATACTAAATAACGTTATACGTTATAACGTAATACTATATAACGTTATACGTTATAACGTAACACTATATAAAGTTATACGTTATAACGTAATACTATATAACGTTATACGTTATATGGTAATACTATATAACGTTATACGTTATAACGTAATACTATATAACGTTATACGTTATATGGTAATACTATATAACGTTATACGTTATATGGTAATACTATATAACGTTATACGTTATATGGTAATACTATATAACGTTATACGTTATAACGTAATACTATATAACGTTGTACGTTACATGGTGATACTATATAACGTTATACGTTATAACGTAATACTATAAAATGTTACACGTTATAACGTAATACTATATAACGTTATACGTTATAACGTAATACTATATAACGTTATACGTTATAACGTAATACTATATAACGTTATACGTTATAACGTAATACTATATAACGTTGTACGTTACATGGTGATACTATATAACGTTATACGTTATAACGTAATACTATAAAATGTTACACGTTATAACGTAATACTATATAACGTTATACGTTATAACGTAATACTATATAACGTTATACGTTATAACGTAATACTATATAACGTTATACGTTATAACGTAATACTATATAACGTTATACGTTATAACGTAATACTATATAACGTTATACGTTATATGGTAATACTATATAACGTTATACGATATAACGTAATACTATATAAAGTCATACGTTATAACGTAATACTATATAACGTTATACGTTATATGGTAATACTATATAACGTTATACGTTATAACGTCATACTATATAACGTTATACGTTATAACGTAATACTATATAACGTTATACGTTATAACGTAATACTATATAACGTTATACGTTATAACGTAATACTATATAACGTTATACGTTATAACGTAATACTATATAACGTTATACGTTATAACGTAATACTATATAACGTTATACGTTATAACGTAATACTATATAACGTTATACGTTACATGGTGATACTATATAACGTTATACGTTACATGGTGATACTACATAACGTTATACGTTATAACGTAATACTATATAACGTTATACGTTATAACGTAATACTATATAACGTTATACGTTATAACGTAATACTATATAACGTTATATGTTATATGGTAATACTATATAACGTTATACGTTATAACGTAATACTATATAACGTTATACGTTATAACGTAATACTATATAACGTTATACGTTATAACGTAATACTATATAACGTTATATGTTATATGGTAATACTATATAACGTTATACGTTATATGGTAATACTATATAACGTTATACGTTACATGGTGATACTACATAACGTTATACGTTATAACGTAATACTATGTAAAGTTATTCGTTATAACGTAATACTATATAAAGTTATACGTTATAACGTAATACTATATAACGTTATACGTTAAACGTAATACTATATAACGTTATACGTTATAACGTAATACTATATAACGTTATACGTTATATGGTAATACTATATAACGTTATACCTTATATGGTAATACTATATAACGTTATACGTTATAACGTCATACTATATAACGTTATACGTTATAACGTAATACTATATAACGTTATACGTTACATGGTGATACTATATAACGTTATACGTTACATGGTGATACTATATAACGCTATACGTTACACGGTGATACTATATAACGTTATACGTTACATGGTGATACTATATAACGTTATACGTTATAACGTAATACTATATAAAGTTATACGTTATAACGTAATACTATATAACGTTATACGTTATAACGTAATACTATATAACGTTATACGTTATATGGTAATACTATATAACGTTATACGTTATATGGTAATACTATATAACGTTATACGTTATATGGTAATACTATATAACGTTATACGTTATATGGTAATACTATATAACGTTATACGTTATATGGTAATACTATATAAAGTTATACGTTATATGGTAATACTAAATAACGTTATACGTTATAACTTAATACTATATAACGTTATACGTTATAACGTAATACTATGTAACGTTATACGTTATAACGTAATACTATATAACGTTATACGTTATATGGTAATACTATATAACGTTATACGTTATATGGTAATACTATATAACGTTATACGTTATATGGTAATACTATATAACGTTATACGTTATATGGTAATACTATATAACGTTATACGTTATATGGTAATACTATATAACGTTATACGTTATATGGTAATACTATATAACGTTATACGTTATATGGTAATACTATATAACGTTATACGTTATAACGTCATACTATATAACGTTATACGTTATAACGTAATACTATATAACGTTATACGTTACATGGTGATACTATATAACGTTATACGTTACATGGCGATACTATATAACGTTATACGTTATATGGTGATACTATATAACGTTATACGTTATAACGTAATAGTATATGACGTTATACGTTATAACGTAATACTATATAACGTTATACGTTATATGGTAATACTATATAACGTTATACGATATAACGTAATACTATATAAAGTTATACGTTATAACGTAATACTATATAACGTTATACGTTATATGGTAATACTATATAACGTTATAACGTAATAGTATATAACGTTATACGTTATACCGTAATACTATATAACTTTATACGTGATATGGTAATACTATATAACGTTAAACGTTATAACGTAATACTATATAACGTTATACGTTATAACGTAATACTATATAACGTTATACGTTATAACGTAATACTATATAACGTTATACGTTATAACGTAATACTATATAACGTTATACGTTATATGGTAATACTATATAACGTTATACGTTATATGGTAATACTATATAACGTTATACGTTATAACGTAATACTATATAACGTTGTACGTTACATGGTGATACTATATAACGTTATATGTTATAACGTAATACTATAAAATGTTACACGTTATAACGTAATACTACATAACGTTATACGTTATATGGTAATACTAAATAACGTTATACGTTATAACGTAATACTATATAACGTTATACGTTATAACGTAATACTATATAACGTTATACGTTATAACGTAATACTATATAACGTTATACGTTATATGGTAATACTATATAACGTTATACGTTATATGGTAATACTATATAACGTTATACGTTACATGGTGATACTATATAACGTTATACGTTATAACGTAATACTATATAACGTTATACGTTATATGGTAATACTATATAACGTTATACGTTATATGGTAATACTATATAACGTTATACGTTATAACGTAATAGTAGATAACGTTATACGTTATATGGTAATACTAAATAACGTTATACGTTATAACGTAATACTATATAACGTTATACGTTATAACGTAACACTATATAAAGTTATACGTTATAACGTAATACTATATAACGTTATACGTTATATGGTAATACTATATAACGTTATACGTTATAACGTAATACTATATAACGTTATACGTTATATGGTAATACTATATAACGTTATACGTTATATGGTAATACTATATAACGTTATACGTTATATGGTAATACTATATAACGTTATACGTTATAACGTAATACTATATAACGTTGTACGTTACATGGTGATACTATATAACGTTATACGTTATAACGTAATACTATAAAATGTTACACGTTATAACGTAATACTATATAACGTTATACGTTATAACGTAATACTATATAACGTTATACGTTATAACGTAATACTATATAACGTTATACGTTATAACGTAATACTATATAACGTTATACGTTATAACGTAATACTATATAACGTTATACGTTATATGGTAATACTATATAACGTTATACGATATAACGTAATACTATATAAAGTCATACGTTATAACGTAATACTATATAACGTTATACGTTATATGGTAATACTATATAACGTTATACGTTATAACGTCATACTATATAACGTTATACGTTATAACGTAATACTATATAACGTTATACGTTATAACGTAATACTATATAACGTTATACGTTATAACGTAATACTATATAACGTTATACGTTATAACGTAATACTATATAACGTTATACGTTATAACGTAATACTATATAACGTTATACGTTATAACGTAATACTATATAACGATATACGTTATATGGTAATACTATATAACGTTATACGTTATATGGTAATACTATATAACGTTATACGTTATAACGTAATACTATATAACGTTGTACGTTACATGGTGATACTATATAACGTTATACGTTATAACGTAATACTATAAAATGTTACACGTTATAACGTAATACTATATAACGTTATACGTTATAACGTAATACTATATAACGTTATACGTTATAACGTAATACTATATAACGTTATACGTTACATGGTGATACTATATAACGTTATAACGTAATAGTATATAACGTTATACGTTATACCGTAATACTATATAACTTTATACGTGATATGGTAATACTATATAACGTTAAACGTTATAACGTAATACTATATAACGTTATACGTTATAACGTAATACTATATAACGTTATACGTTATAACGTAATACTATATAACGTTATACGTTATAACGTAATACTATATAACGTTATACGTTATAACGTAATACTATATAACGTTATACGTTACATGGTGATACTATATAACGTTATACGTTACATGGTGATACTATATAACGTTATACGTTACATGGTGATACTATATAACGTTATACGTTATATGGTAATACTATATAACGTTATACGTTATATGGTAATACTATATAACGTTATACGTTATGTGGTAATACTATATAACGTTATACGTTACATGGTGATACTACATAACGTTATACGTTATAACGTAATACTATATAACGTTATACGTTATAACGTAATACTATATAACGTTATACGTTATAACGTAATACTATATAACGTTATATGTTATATGGTAATACTATATAACGTTATACGTTATATGGTAATACTATATAACGTTATACGTTACATGGTGATACTACATAACGTTATACGTTATAACGTAATACTATGTAAAGTTATTCGTTATAACGTAATACTATATAAAGTTATACGTTATAACGTAATACTATATAACGTTATACGTTAAACGTAATACTATATAACGTTATACGTTATAACGTAATACTATATAACGTTATACGTTATATGGTAATACTATATAACGTTATACCTTATATGGTAATACTATATAACGTTATACGTTATAACGTCATACTATATAACGTTATACGTTATAACGTAATACTATATAACGTTATACGTTACATGGTGATACTATATAACGTTATACGTTACATGGTGATACTATATAACGCTATACGTTACACGGTGATACTATATAACGTTATACGTTACATGGTGATACTATATAACGTTATACGTTATAACGTAATACTATATAAAGTTATACGTTATAACGTAATACTATATAACGTTATACGTTATAACGTAATACTATATAACGTTATACGTTATATGGTAATACTATATAACGTTATACGTTATATGGTAATACTATATAACGTTATACGTTATATGGTAATACTATATAACGTTATACGTTATATGGTAATACTATATAACGTTATACGTTATATGGTAATACTATATAAAGTTATACGTTATATGGTAATACTAAATAACGTTATACGTTATAACTTAATACTATATAACGTTATACGTTATAACGTAATACTATGTAACGTTATACGTTATAACGTAATACTATATAACGTTATACGTTATATGGTAATACTATATAACGTTATACGTTATATGGTAATACTATATAACGTTATACGTTATATGGTAATACTATATAACGTTATACGTTATATGGTAATACTATATAACGTTATACGTTATATGGTAATACTATATAACGTTATACGTTATATGGTAATACTATATAACGTTATACGTTATATGGTAATACTATATAACGTTATACGTTATAACGTCATACTATATAACGTTATACGTTATAACGTAATACTATATAACGTTATACGTTACATGGTGATACTATATAACGTTATACGTTACATGGCGATACTATATAACGTTATACGTTATATGGTGATACTATATAACGTTATACGTTATAACGTAATAGTATATGACGTTATACGTTATAACGTAATACTATATAACGTTATACGTTATATGGTAATACTATATAACGTTATACGATATAACGTAATACTATAAAAGTTATACGTTATAACGTAATACTATATAACGTTATACGTTATATGGTAATACTATATAACGTTATAACGTAATAGTATATAACGTTATACGTTATACCGTAATACTATATAACTTTATACGTGATATGGTAATACTATATAACGTTAAACGTTATAACGTAATACTATATAACGTTATACGTTATAACGTAATACTATATAACGTTATACGTTATAACGTAATACTATATAACGTTATACGTTATAACGTAATACTATATAACGTTATACGTTATATGGTAATACTATATAACGTTATACGTTATATGGTAATACTATATAACGTTATACGTTATAACGTAATACTATATAACGTTGTACGTTACATGGTGATACTATATAACGTTATATGTTATAACGTAATACTATAAAATGTTACACGTTATAACGTAATACTATATAACGTTATACGTTATAACGTAATACTATATAACGTTATACGTTATAACGTAATACTATATAACGTTATACGTTATAACGTAATACTATATAACGTTATACGTTATAACGTAATACTATATAACGTTATACGTTATAACGTAATACTATATAACGTTATAACGTAATAGTATATAACGTTATACGTTATACCGTAATACTATATAACTTTATACGTGATATGGTAATACTATATAACGTTAAACGTTATAACGTAATACTATATAACGTTATACGTTATAACGTAATACTATATAACGTTATACGTTATAACGTAATACTATATAACGTTATACGTTATAACGTAATACTATATAACGTTATAACGTAATAGTATATAACGTTATACGTTATACCGTAATACTATATAACTTTATACGTGATATGGTAATACTATATAACGTTAAACGTTATAACGTAATACTATATAACGTTATACGTTATAACGTAATACTATATACGTTATACGTTATAACGTAATACTATATAACGTTATACGTTATAACGTAATACTATATAACGTTATACGTTATAACGTAATACTATATGACGTTATACGTTATATGGTAATACTATATAACGTTATACGTTATATGGTAATACTATATAACGTTATACGTTATATGGTAATACTAAATAACGTTATACGTTATAACGTAATACTATATAACGTTATACGTTATAACGTAATACTATATAACGTTATACGTTATAACGTAATACTATATAACGTTATACGTTATATGGTAATACTATATAACGTTATACGTTACATGGTGATACTATATAACGTTATACGTTACATGGTGATACTATATAACGTTATACGTTATAACGTAATACTATATAACGTTATACGTTATAACGTAATACTATATAACGTTATACGTTATAACTTAATACTATATAACGTTATACGTTACATGGTGATACTATATAACGTTATACGTTACATGGCGATACTATATAACGTTATACGTTATATGGTGATACTATATAACGTTATACGTTATAACGTAATAGTATATGACGTTATACGTTATAACGTAATACTATATAACGTTATATGTTATATGGTAATACTATATAACGTTAAACGTTATAACGTAATACTATATAACGTTATACGTTATAACGTAATACTATATAACGTTATACGTTATAACGTAATACTATATAACGTTATACGTTATAACGTAATACTATATAACGTTATACGTTATATGGTAATACTATATAACGTTATACGTTATATGGTAATACTATATAACGTTATACGTTATAACGTAATACTATATAACGTTGTACGTTACATGGTGATACTATATAACGTTATATGTTATAACGTAATACTATAAAATGTTACACGTTATAACGTAATACTATATAACGTTATACGTTATAACGTAATACTATATAACGTTATACGTTATAACGTAATACTATATAACGTTATACGTTATAACGTAATACTATATAACGTTATACGTTATAACGTAATACTATATAACGTTATACGTTATAACGTAATACTATATAACGTTATAACGTAATAGTATATAACGTTATACGTTATACCGTAATACTATATAACTTTATACGTGATATGGTAATACTATATAACGTTAAACGTTATAACGTAATACTATATAACGTTATACGTTATAACGTAATACTATATAACGTTATACGTTATAACGTAATACTATATAACGTTATACGTTATAACGTAATACTATATAACGTTATACGTTATATGGTAATACTATATAACGTTATACGTTATATGGTAATACTATATAACGTTATACGTTACATGGTGATACTATATAACGTTATACGTTATAACGTAATACTATATAACGTTATACGTTATAACGTAATACTATATAACGTTATACGTTACATGGTGATACTATATAACGTTATACGTTACATGGTGATACTATATAACGTTATACGTTACATGGTGATACTATATAACGTTATACGTTATAACGTAATAGTATATGACGTTATACGTTATAACGTAATACTATATAACGTTATACGTTATATGGTAATACTATATAACGTTATACGATATAACGTAATACTATATAAAGTTATACGTTATAACGTAATACTATATAACGTTATACGTTATATGGTAATACTATATAACGTTATAACGTAATAGTATATAACGTTATACGTTATACCGTAATACTATATAACTTTATACGTGATATGGTAATACTATATAACGTTAAACGTTATAACGTAATACTATATAACGTTATACGTTATAACGTAATACTATATAACGTTATACGTTATAACGTAATACTATATAACGTTATACGTTATAACGTAATACTATATAACGTTATACGTTATATGGTAATACTATATAACGTTATACGTTATATGGTAATACTATATAACGTTATACGTTATAACGTAATACTATATAACGTTGTACGTTACATGGTGATACTATATAACGTTATATGTTATAACGTAATACTATAAAATGTTACACGTTATAACGTAATACTATATAACGTTATACGTTATAACGTAATACTATATAACGTTATACGTTATAACGTAATACTATATAACGTTATACGTTATAACGTAATACTATATAACGTTATACGTTATAACGTAATACTATATAACGTTATACGTTATAACGTAATACTATATAACGTTATAACGTAATAGTATATAACGTTATACGTTATACCGTAATACTATATAACTTTATACGTGATATGGTAATACTATATAACGTTAAACGTTATATGGTAATACTATATAACGTTATACGTTATAACGTAATACTATATAACGTTGTACGTTACATGGTGATACTATATAACGTTATACGTTATAACGTAATACTATAAAATGTTACACGTTATAACGTAATACTATATAACGTTATACGTTATAACGTAATACTATATAACGTTATACGTTATAACGTAATACTATATAACGTTATACGTTATAACGTAATACTATATAACGTTATACGTTATAACGTAATACTATATAACGTTATACGTTATAACGTAATACTATATAACGTTATACGTTACATGGTGATACTATATAACGTTATAACGTAATAGTATATAACGTTATACGTTATACCGTAATACTATATAACTTTATACGTGATATGGTAATACTATATAACGTTAAACGTTATAACGTAATACTATATAACGTTATACGTTATAACGTAATACTATATAACGTTATACGTTATAACGTAATACTATATAACGTTATACGTTACATGGTGATACTATATAACGTTATACGTTACATGGTGATACTATATAACGTTATACGTTACATGGTGATACTATATAACGTTATACGTTACATGGTGATACTACATAACGTTATACGTTATAACGTAATACTATATAAAGTTATACGTTATAACGTAATATTAGGTGAAGTAAAAAAGTTCTGAGCGCTTTTTCGCTTTATTTCGACGATGAAATTAACATAGTCAAGATTATTCGATTTAGATTAAATATGCGCCGTTTTGTTCGATTACTTTTGTCCATTTTGAAGGCAATTTCATAATTCCGCGGTTGAAAGTCCTCGTCCCTATTGGTAAAAAACTTGACCAGCTCATTTTCACAAGCCTCTCTTGAGGCCAGTTTTGTACCATCAAGAAAATTTTGCAAAAAACTTAAAGGTGATAATCGCTTGGTGCCAGGTCTGGACTGTACGGCGGATGCGATAGAACCTCCCAGCCAAGCTCTCGGAGCTTCTGACGCGTCGTTAAAGATGTGTGCGGCCTGGCGTTGTCTTGATGGAACACAACACCTTTCCTATTGGCCAATTCTGGCCGCTTCTGGTCGATCGCCTGCTTCAGTCTGGTCAGTTGTGACAATAGAGGTCCGAATTAAGTGTTTGCCCCGATGGGAGCAGCTCATAATGGATGATTCCCTTCCAATCCCACCAAACACACAATAAAACCTTCTTGGCCGTTAATCCACGCTTGGCGATCGTTTGGGCCGGCCCACCGCGATTGGACCACGATCTTTTTCGGCTGTTGTTCTCGTATGTGACCCATTTTTCATCGCCAGTCACCATCCGCTTCAAAAATGGGTCGATTTCGTTACGTCTCAACAAAGAATCGCAGGCATCAATTCGGTCCAAAAGGTTCTTTTGCGTCAATTCATGTGGCACCCATACGTCGAGCTTCTTCTTGAGACAGCCTTATGCAAATGGTTCAAACGGTTTTCTGGCTAATCTTCAGTTCTGGGCAATGGATATAAGTGCTCACATGCCGGTCCGACTCGACGATTTCCATGATTTTATCCACATTTTCGACGATTGGCCTACCAGAGCGTGCCTCATCTTCGACGTCCATATTACCAGAACGGAATCGTTGGAACCACCGCTTTGCTGTTGCATTCGATACTGTACTGGGTCCATAAACAGCACAAATTTTTTTGGCCCCCGCCTGCTCCGCCTTTTCACCTTGGTCGTAGTGGTACTGAAGAATGTATCGAATTTTCTCTTTTTTTATCTCCATTTTCGAACGCTTGTAACACACAACTGGCTTCACCGAACACAAAACTGACAAAGAACCTTTTTGATGCGTATATCACCTTGAAATCGGTGTATACTATGACTCGATGCGATGTGCACATCGTGAGATATGGCTCACTAAAGACATCTAGCGAAAAACGCTCAGACTTTTTACTTAACCTAATACTATATAACGTTATACGTTATAACGTAATACTATATAACGTTATACGTTATATCGTAATACTATATAAACGTTATACGTTATAACGTAATACTATATAACGTTATACGATATAACGTAATACTATATAACGTTATACGTTATAACGTAATACTATATAACGTTTATACGATATAACGTAATACTATATAACGTTATACGTTATATGGTGATACTATATATCGTTATAACGTAATACTATATAACGTTATACGTTATATGGTAATACTATATAACGTTATACGTGATATGGTAATACTATATAACGTTATACGTTACATGGTGATACTATATAACGTTATACGTTATAACGTAATACTATATAATGTTATACGTTATATGGTAATACTATATAACGTTATACGTTATAACGTAATACTATATAACGTTATACGTTATATCGTAATACTAATATAACGTTATACGTTATAACGTAATTCTATATAACGTTATACGATATAACGTAATACTATATAACGTTATACGTTATATGGTGATACTATATATCGTTATAACGTAATACTATATAACGTTATACGTTATATGGTAATACTATATAACGTTATACGTGATATGGTAATACTATATAACGTTATACGTTATATGGTAATACTATATAACGTTATACGTTATATGGTAATACTATATAACGTTATACGTTATATGGTGATACTATATAACGTTATACGTTATAACGTAATAGTATATAACGTTATACGTTATAACGTAATACTATATAACGTTATACGTTATATGGTAATACTATATAACGTTATACGATATAACGTAATACTATATAAAGTTATACGTTATAACGTAATACTATATAACGTTATACGTTATATGGTAATACTATATAACGTTATACGTTATATGGTGATACTATATAACGTTATACGTGATATGGTAATACTATATAACGTTATACGTTACATGGTGATACTATATAACGTTATACGTTATAACGTAATACTATATAATGTTATACGTTATAACGTTATACTATATAATGTTATACGTTATAACGTAATTCTATATAACGTTATACGTTATAACGTAATACTATATAACGTTATACGTTATATCGTAATACTATATAACGTTATACGTTATAACGTAATACTATATAACGTTATACGATATAACGTAATACTATATAACGTTATACGTTATAACGTAATACTATATAACGTTATACGATATAACGTAATACTATATAACGTTATACGTTATATGGTGATACTATATATCGTTATAACGTAATACTATATAACGTTATACGTTATATGGTAATACTATATAACGTTATACGTGATATGGTAATACTATATAACGTTATACGTTACATGGTGATACTATATAACGTTATACGTTATAACGTAATACTATATAATGTTATACGTTATATGGTAATACTATATAACGTTATACGTTATAACGTAATACTATATAACGTTATACGTTATATCGTAATACTATATAACGTTATACGTATAACGTAATTCTATATAACGTTATACGATATAACGTAATACTATATAAACGTTATACGTTATATGGTGATACTATATATCGTTATAACGTAATACTATATAACGTTATACGTTATATGGTAATACTATATAACGTTATACGTTACCATGGTGATACTACATAACGTTATACGTTATAACGTAATACTATATAAGTTATACGTTATAACGTAATACTATATAAAGTTATACGTTATAACGTAATACTATATAACGTTATACGTTATAACGTAATACTATATAACGTTATAACGTTATAACGTAATACTATATAACGTTATACGTTATATGGTATACTATATAACGTTATACCTTATATGGTAATACTATATAACGTTATACGTTATAACGTCATACTATATAACGTTATACGTTATAACGTAATACTATATAACGTTATACGTTACATGGTGATACTATAAAACGTATACGTTACATGGTGATACTATATAACGTTATACGTTACATGGTGATACTATATAACGTTATACGTTACATGGTGATACTATATAACGTTATACGTTACATGGTGATACTATATAACGTTATACGTTACATGGTGATACTATATAACGTTATACGTTATATGGTAATACTATATAACGTTATACGTTATATGGTAATACTATATAACGTTATACGTTATATGGTAATACTAAATAACGTATACGTTATATGGTAATACTAAATAACGTTATACGTTATAACGTAATACTATATAACGTTATACGTTATAACGTAATACTATATAACGTTATACGTTATATGGTAATACTATATAACGTTATACGTTATATGGTAATACTATATAACGTTATACGTTACATGGTGATACTACATAACGTTATCGTTATAACGTAATACTATATAAAGTTATACGTTATAACGTAATACTATATAAAGTTATACGTTATAACGTAATACTATATAACGTTATACGTTATAACGTAATACTATATAACGTTATACGTTATAACGTAATACTATATAACGTTATACGTTATATGGTAATACTATATAACGTTATACCTTATATGGTAATACTATATAACGTTATACGTTATAACGTCATACTATATAACGTTATACGTTATAACGTAATACTATATAACGTTATACGTTACATGGTGATACTATATAACGTTATACGTTACATGGTGATACTATATAACGTTATACGTTACATGGTGATACTATATAACGTTATACGTTACATGGTGATACTATATAACGTTATACGTTACATGGTGATACTATATAACGTTATACGTTACATGGTGATACTATATAACGTTATACGTTATATGGTAATACTATATAACGTTATACGTTATATGGTAATACTATATAACGTTATACGTTATATGGTAATACTAAATAACGTTATACGTTATATGGTAATACTAAATAACGTTATACGTTATAACGTAATACTATATAACGTTATACGTTATAACGTAATACTATATAACGTTATACGTTATATGGTAATACTATATAACGTTATACGTTATATGGTAATACTATATAACGTTATACGTTATATGGTAATACTATATAACGTTATACGTTATATGGTAATACTATATAACGTTATACGTTATATGGTAATACTATATACGTTATACGTTATAACGTCATACTATATAACGTTATACGTTATAACGTAATACTATATAACGTTATACGTTACATGGTGATACTATATAACGTTATACGTTACATGGCGATACTATATAACGTTATACGTTATATGGTGATACTATATAACGTTATACGTTATAACGTAATAGTATATGACGTTATACGTTATAACGTAATACTATATAACGTTATACGTTATATGGTAATACTATATAACGTTATACGATATAACGTAATACTATATAAGTTATACGTTATAACGTAATACTATATAACGTTATACGTTATATGGTAATACTATATAACGTTATAACGTAATAGTATATAACGTTATACGTTATACCGTAATACTATATAACTTTTATACGTGATATGGTAATACTATATAACGTTAACGTTATAACGTAATACTATATAACGTTATACGTTATAACGTAATACTATATAACGTTATACGTTATAACGTAATACTATATAACGTTATACGTTATAACGTAATACTATATAACGTTATACGTTATATGGTAATACTATATAACGTTATACGTTATATGGTAATACTATATAACGTTATACGTTATAACGTAATACTATATAACGTTGTACGTTACATGGTGATACTATATAACGTTATATGTTATAACGTAATACTATAAATGTTACACGTTATAACGTAATACTATATAACGTTATACGTTATAACGTAATACTATATAACGTTATACGTTATAACGTAATACTATATAACGTTATACGTTATAACGTAATACTATATAACGTTATACGTTATAACGTAATACTATATAACGTTATACGTTATAACGTAATACTATATAACGTTATAACGTAATAGTATATAACGTTATACGTTATACCGTAATACTATATAACTTTATACGTGATATGGTAATACTATATAACGTTAAACGTTATAACGTAATACTATATAACGTTATACGTTATAACGTAATACTATATAACGTTATACGTTATAACGTAATACTATATAACGTTATACGTTATAACGTAATACTATATAACGTTATACGTTATAACGTAATACTATATAACGTTATAACGTAATAGTATATAACGTTATACGTTATACCGTAATACTATATAACTTTATACGTGATATGGTAATACTATATAACGTTAAACGTTATATGGTAATACTATATAACGTTATACGTTATAACGTAATACTATATAACGTTGTACGTTACATGGTGATACTATATAACGTTATACGTTATAACGTAATACTATATAACGTTATAACGTAATAGTATATAACGTTATACGTTATAACGTAATACTATATAACGTTATACGTTATAACGTAATACTATATAACGTTATAACGTAATAGTATATAACGTTATACGTTATACCGTAATACTATATAACTTTATACGTGATATGGTAATACTATATAACGTTAAACGTTATATGGTAATACTATATAACGTTATACGTTATAACGTAATACTATATAACGTTGTACGTTACATGGTGATACTATATAACGTTATACGTTATAACGTAATACTATAAAATGTTACACGTTATAACGTAATACTATATAACGTTATACGTTATAACGTAATACTATATAACGTTATACGTTATAACGTAATACTATATAACGTTATACGTTATAACGTAATACTATATAACGTTATACGTTATAACGTAATACTATATAACGTTATACGTTATAACGTAATACTATATAACGTTATACGTTACATGGTGATACTATATAACGTTATAACGTAATAGTATATAACGTTATACGTTATACCGTAATACTATATAACTTTATACGTGATATGGTAATACTATATAACGTTAAACGTTATAACGTAATACTATATAACGTTATACGTTATAACGTAATACTATATAACGTTATACGTTATAACGTAATACTATATAACGTTATACGTTACATGGTGATACTATATAACGTTATACGTTACATGGTGATACTATATAACGTTATACGTTACATGGTGATACTATATAACGTTATACGTTACATGGTGATACTACATAACGTTATACGTTATAACGTAATACTATATAAAGTTATACGTTATAACGTAATACTATATAACGTTATACGTTATAACGTAATACTATATAACGTTATACGTTATATGGTAATACTATATAACGTTATACGTTATATGGTAATACTATATAACGTTATACGTTACATGGTGATACTACATAACGTTATACGTTATAACGTAATACTATATAAAGTTATACGTTATAACGTAATACTATATAAAGTTATACGTTATAACGTAATACTATATAACGTTATACGTTATAACGTAATACTATATAACGTTATACGTTATAACGTAATACTATATAACGTTATACGTTATAACGTAATACTATATAACGTTATACGTTATATGGTAATACTATATAACGTTATACGTTATATGGTAATACTATATAACGTTATACGTTATAACGTAATACTATATAACGTTGTACGTTACATGGTGATACTATATAACGTTATATGTTATAACGTAATACTATAAAATGTTACACGTTATAACGTAATACTATATAACGTTATACGTTATAACGTAATACTATATAACGTTATACGTTATAACGTAATACTATATAACGTTATACGTTATAACGTAATACTACATAACGTTATACGTTATAACGTAATACTATATAACGTTATACGTTATAACGTAATACTATATAACGTTATAACGTAATAGTATATAACGTTATACGTTATACCATAATACTATATAACTTTATACGTGATATGGTAATACTATATAACGTTAAACGTTATAACGTAATACTATATAACGTTATACGTTATAACGTAATACTATATAACGTTGTACGTTACATGGTGATACTATATAACGTTATATGTTATAACGTAATACTATAAAATGTTACACGTTATAACGTAATACTATATAACGTTATACGTTATAACGTAATACTATATAACGTTATACGTTATAACGTAATACTATATAACGTTATACGTTATAACGTAATACTATATAACGTTATACGTTATAACGTAATACTATATAACTTTATACGTGATATGGTAATACTATATAACGTTAAACGTTATAACGTAATACTATATAACGTTATACGTTATAACGTAATACTATATAACGTTATACGTTATAACGTAATACTATATAACGTTATACGTTATAACGTAATACTATATAACGTTATAACGTAATAGTATATAACGTTATACGTTATACCGTAATACTATATAACTTTATACGTGATATGGTAATACTATATAACGTTAAACGTTATAACGTAATACTATATAACGTTATACGTTATAACGTAATACTATATAACGTTATACGTTATAACGTAATACTATATAACGTTATAACGTAATAGTATATAACGTTATACGTTATACCGTAATACTATATAACTTCATACGTGATATGGTAATACTATATAACGTTAAACGTTATAACGTAATACTATATAACGTTATACGTTATAACGTAATACTATATAACGTTATACGTTATAACGTAATACTATATAACGTTATACGTTATAACGTAATACTATATAACGTTATACGTTATATGGTAATACTATATAACGTTATACGTTATAACGTAATACTATATAACGTTATACGATATATGGTAATACTATATAACGTTATACGTTATAACGTAATACTATATAACGTTATACGTTATAACGTAATACTATATAACGTTATACGTTATAACGTAATACTATATAACGTTATACGTTATAACGTAATACTATATAACGTTATACGTTATAACGTAATACTATATAACGTTATACGTTATATGGTAATACTATATAACGTTATACGTTATATGGTAATACTATATAACGTTATACGTTATAACGTAATACTATATAACGTTGTACGTTACATGGTGATACTATATAACGTTATATGTTATAACGTAATACTATAAAATGTTACACGTTATAACGTAATACTATATAACGTTATACGTTATAACGTAATACTATATAACGTTATACGTTATAACGTAATACTATATAACGTTATACGTTATAACGTAATACTATATAACGTTATACGTTATAACGTAATACTATATAACGTTATACGTTATAACGTAATACTATATAACGTTATAACGTAATAGTATATAACGTTATACGTTATACCGTAATACTATATAACTTTATACGTGATATGGTAATACTATATAACGTTAAACGTTATAACGTAATACTATATAACGTTATACGTTATAACGTAATACTATATAACGTTATACGTTATAACGTAATACTATATAACGTTATACGTTATAACGTAATACTATATAACGTTATACGTTATAACGTAATACTATATAACGTTATACGTTATATGGTAATACTATATAACGTTATACGTTATAACGTAATACTATATAACGTTATACGTTATAACGTAATACTATATAACGTTATACGTTATATGGTAATACTATATAACGTTATACGTTATATGGTAATACTATATAACGTTATACGTTATAACGTAATACTATATAACGTTGTACGTTACATGGTGATACTATATAACGTTATGTGTTATAACGTAATACTATAAAATGTTACACGTTATAACGTAATACTATATAACGTTATACGTTATAACGTAATACTATATAACGTTATACGTTATAACGTAATACTATATAACGTTATACGTTATAACGTAATACTATATAACGTTATACGTTATAACGTAATACTATATAACGTTATACGTTATAACGTTATAACGTAATAGTATATAACGTTATACGTTATACCGTAATACTATATAACTTTATACGTGATATGGTAATACTATATAACGTTAAACGTTATAACGTAATACTATATAACGTTATACGTTATAACGTAATACTATATAACGTTATACGTTATAACGTAATACTATATAACGTTATACGTTATAACGTAATACTATATAACGTTATACGTTATAACGTAATACTATATAACGTTATACGTTATATGGTAATACTATATAACGTTATACGTTATATGGTAATACTATATAACGTTATACGTTATAACGTAATACTACATAACGTTATACGTTATATGGTAATACTAAATAACGTTATACGTTATAACGTAATACTATATAACGTTATACGTTATAACGTAATACTATATAACGTTATACGTTACATGGTGATACTATATAACGTTATACGTTACATGGTGATACTATATAACGTCATACGTTATATGGTAATACTATATAACGTTATACGTTATATGGTAATACTATATAACGTTATACGTTATATGGTAATACTATATAACGTTATACGTTACATGGTGATACTATATAACGTTATACGTTATAACGTAATACTACATAAAGTTATACGTTATAACGTAATACTATATAACGTTATACGTTATAACGTAATACTATATAACGTTATACGTTATAACGTAATACTATATAACGTTATACGTTATATGGTAATACTATATAACGTTATACGTTATATGGTAATACTATATAACGTTATACCTTATATGGTAATACTATATAACGTTATACGTTATAACGTCATACTATATAACGTTATACGTTATAACGTAATACTATATAACGTTATACGTTACATGGTGATACTATATAACGTTATACGTTACATGGTGATACTATATAACGTTATACGTTACATGGTGATACTATATAACGTTATACGTTATAACGTAATACTATATAAAGTTATACGTTATAACGTAATACTATATAACGTTATACGTTATAACGTAATACTATATAACGTTATACGTTATACCGTAATACTATATAACTTTATACGTGATATGGTAATACTATATAACGTTAAACGTTATAACGTAATACTATATAACGTTATACGTTATAACGTAATACTATATAACGTTATACGTTATAACGTAATACTATATAACGTTATACGTTATAACGTAATACTATATAACGTTATACGTTATAACGTAATACTATATAACGTTATACGTTATATGGTAATACTATATAACGTTATACGTTATAACGTAATACTATATAACGTTATACGTTATAACGTAATACTACATAACGTTATACGTTATATGGTAATACTAAATAACGTTATACGTTATAACGTAATACTATATAACGTTATACGTTATAACGTAATACTATATAACGTTATACGTTATAACGTAATACTATATAACGTTATACGTTATAACGTAATACTATATAACGTTATACGTTATATGGTAATACTATATAACGTTATACGTTATATGGTAATACTATATAACGTTATACGTTATATGGTAATACTATATAACGTTATACGTTATATGGTAATACTATATAACGTTATACGTTATAACGTCATACTATATAACGTTATACGTTATAACGTAATACTATATAACGTTATACGTTACATGGTGATACTATATAACGTTATACGTTACATGGTGATACTATATAACGTTATACGTTACATGGTGATACTATATAACGTTATACGTTATATGGTAATACTATATAACGTTATACGTTATATGGTAATACTATATAACGTTATACGTTATATGGTAATACTATATAACGTTATACGTTATAACGTAATACTATATAACGTTATACGTTACATGGTGATACTATATAACGTTATACGTTATAACGTAATACTATATAACGTTATACGTTACATGGTGATACTATATAACGTTATACGTTACATGGTGATACTATATAACGTTATACGTTATAACGTAATACTATATAACGTTATACGTTATAACGTAATACTATATAACGTTATACGTTATAACGTAACACTATATAAAGTTATACGTTATAACGTAATACTATATAACGTTATACGTTATATGGTAATACTATATAACGTTATACGTTATAACGTAATACTATATAACGTTATACGTTATAACGTAATACTATATAACGTTATACGTTATATGGTAATACTATAAAACGTTATACGTTATAACGTATTACTATATAACGTTATACGTTACATGGTGATACTATATAACGTTATAACGTAATAGTATATAACGTTATACGTTATATCGTAATACTATATAACGTTATACGTTATAACGTAATACTATATAACGTTATCCGTTATAACGTAATACTATGTAACGTTATCCGTTATAACGTAATACTATGTAACGTTATACGTTATAACGTAATACTATATAACGTTATACGTTATAACGTAATACTATATAACGTTATACGTTATAACGTAATACCATATAATGTTATACGTTATAACGTAATACTATATAACGTTATACGTTATAACGTAACACTATATAACGTCATACGTTATAACGTAATACTATATAACGTTATACGTTATAACGTAATACTATATAACGTTATAACGTAATACTATATAACGTGATACGTTATATGGTAATACTATATAACGTTATACGTCATAACGTAATACTATATAACGTTATACGTTATAACGTAATACTATATAACGTTATACGTTATAACGTAATACTATATAACGTTATACGTTATAACGTAATACTATATAACGTTATACGTTACATGGTGATACTATATAACGTTATAACGTAATAGTATATAACGTTATACGTTATATCGTAATACTATATAACGTTATACGTTATAACGTAATACTATATAAAGTTATCCGTTATAACGTAATACTATGTAACGTTATCCGTTATAACGTAATACTATGTAACGTTATACGTTATAACGTAATACTATATAACGTTATACGTTATAACGTAATACTATATAACGTTATACGTTATAACGTAATACCATATAATGTTATACGTTATAACGTAATACTATATAACGTTATACGTTATAACGTAACACTATATAACGTCATACGTTATAACGTAACACTATATAACGTTATACGTTACAACGTAGTACTATATAACGTTATAACGTAATACTATATAACGTTATAACGTAATACTATATAACGTTATACGTTATATGGTAATACTAAATAACGTTATACGTTATAACGTAATACTATATAACGTTATACGTTATAACGTAATACTATATAACGTTATACGTTATAACGTAATACTATATAACGTTATACGTTATACGTTATAACGTAATAGTATATAACGTTATACGTTATAACGTATTACTATATAACGTTATACGTTACATGGTGATACTATATAACGTTATAACGTAATAGTATATAACGTTATACGTTATATCGTAATACTATATAACGTTATACGTTATAACGTAATACTATATAACGTTATCCGTTATAACGTAATACTATGTAACGTTATCCGTTATAACGTAATACTATGTAACGTTATACGTTATAACGTAATACTATATAACGTTATACGTTATAACGTAATACTATATAACGTTATACGTTATACGTTATAACGTAATTCTATATAACGTTATACGTTATAACGTATTACTATATAACGTTATACGTGACATGGTGATACTATATAACGTTATAACGTAATAGTATATAACGTTATACGTTATACCGTAATACTATATAACGTTATACGTGATATGGTAAGACTATATAACGTTAAACGTTATAACGTAATACTATATAACGTTATACTTTATAACGTAATACTATATAACGTTATGCGTCATAACGTAATACTATATAACGTTATACGTCATAACGTAATACTATATAACGTTATACGTTATTACGTAATACTATATAACTTTATACGTTATAACGTAATACTATATAACGTTATTCGTTATAACGTAACACTATATAACGTCATACGTTATAACGTAATACTATATAACGTTATACGTTATATGGTGATACTATATAACGTTATAATGTAATACTATATAACGTGATACGTTATATGGTAATACTATATAACGTTATACGTCATAACGTAATACTATATAACGTTATACGTCATAACGTAATACTATATAACGTTATACGTTATAACGTAATACTATATAACGTTATACGTTATAACGTAATACTATATAAAGTTATACGTTACATGGTGATACTATATAACGTTATAACGTAATACTATATAACGTTATACGTTATATGGTAATACTATATAACGTTATACGTTATATGGTAATACTATATAACGTTATACGTTATATGGTAATACTATATAACGTTATACGTTATAACGTCATACTATATAACGTTATACGTTATAACGTAATACTATATAACGTTATACGTTACATGGTGATACTATATAACGTTATACGTTACATGGTGATACTATATAACGTTATAACGTAATAGTATATAACGTTATAACGTAATAGTATATTACGTTATACGTTATAACGTAATACTATATAACGTTATACGTTATAACGTAATACTATATAACGTTATACGTTATAACGTAATACCATATAATGTTATACGTTATAACGTAATACTATATAACGTTATACGTTATAACGTAATACTATATAACGTTATCCGTTATAACGTAATACTATGTAACGTTATCCGTTATAACGTAATACTATGTGACGTTATACGTTATAACGTAATACTATATAACGTTATACGTTATAACGTATTACTATATAACGTTATACGTTACATGGTGATACTATGTAACGTTATAACGTAATAGTATATAACGTTATACGTTATATCGTAATACTATATAACGTTATACGTTATAACGTAATACTATATAACGTTATCCGTTATAACGTAATACTATGTAACGTTATCCGTTATAACGTAATACTATGTAACGTTATACGTTATAACGTAATACAATATAACGTTATACGTTATAACGTAATACTATATAACGTTATACGTTATAACGTAATACCATATAATGTTATACGTTATAACGTAATACTATATAACGTTATACGTTATAACGTAACACTATATAACGTTATACGTTATAACGTAACACTTTATAACGTCATACGTTATAACGTAATACTATATAACGTTATACGTTATAACGTAATACTATATAACGTTATAACGTAATACTATATAACGTTATACGTTATATGGTGATACTATATAACGTTATAACGTAATACTATATAACGTGATACGTTATATGGTAATACTATATAACGTTATACGTCATAACGTAATACTATATAACGTTATTCGTTATAACGTAATACTATATAACGTTATACGTTATACGTTATAACGTAATACTATATAACGTTATACGTTATACGTTATAACGTAATACTATATAACGTTATACGTTATAACGTATTACTATATAACGTTATACGTTACATGGTGATACTATATAACGTTATAACGTAATAGTATATAACGTTATACGTTATATCGTAATACTATATAACGTTATAAGTTATAACGTAATACTATATAACGTTATCCGTTATAACGTAATACTATGTAACGTTATCCGTTATAACGTAATACTATGTAACGTTATACGTTATAACGTAATACTATATAACGTTATACGTTATAACGTAATACTATATAACGTTATACGTTATAACGTAATACCATATAATGTTATACGTTATAACGTAATACTATATAACGTTATACGTTATAACGTAACACTATATAACGTCATACGTTATAACGTAATACTATATAACGTTATACGTTATAACGTAATACTATATAACGTTATACGTTATATGGTGATACTATATAACGTTATAACGTAATACTATATAACGTGATACGTTATATGGTAATACTATATAACGTTATACGTCATAACGTAATACTATATAACGTGATACGTTATATGGTAATACTATATAACGTTATACGTCATAACGTAATACTATATAACGTTATACGTTATAACGTAATACTATATAACGTTATACGTTATAACGTAATACTATATAACGTTATACGTTATATGGTAATACTATATAACGTTATACGTTACATGGTAATACTATATAACGTTATACGTTATAACGTCATACTATATAACGTTATGCGTTATAACGTAATACTATATAACGTTATACGTTACATGGTGATACTATATAACGTTATAACGTAATAGTATATAACGTTATAACGTAATAGTATATAACGTTATACGTTATACCGTAATACTATATAACGTTATACGTTATAACGTAATACTATATAACGTTATACGTTATAACGTAACACTATATAAAGTTATACGTTATAACGTAATACTATATAACGTTATACGTTATATGGTAATACTATATAACGTTATACGTTATAACGTAATACTATATAACGTTATACGTTATAACGTAATACTATATAACGTTATACGTTATAACGTAATACCATATAATGTTATACGTTATAACGTAATACTATATAACGTTATACGTTATAACCTAACACTATATAACGTCATACGTTATAACGTAATACTATATAACGTCATACGTTATAACGTAATACTATATAACGTTATACGTTATATGGTGATACTATATAACGTTATAATGTAATACTATATAACGTGATACGTTATATGGTAATACTATATAACGTTATACGTCATAACGTAATACTATATAACGTTATACGTCATAACGTAATACTATATAACGTTATACGTTATAACGTAATACTATATAACGTTATACGTTACATGGTGATACTATGTAACGTTATACGTTACATGGTGATACTATATAACGTTATAACGTAATAGTATATAACGTTATAACGTAATAGTATATAACGTTATACGTTATAACGTAATACTATATAACGTTATACGTTATAACGTAATACTATATAACGTTATACGTTATAACGTAATACCATATAATGTTATACGTTATAACGTAATACTATATAACGTTATACGTTATAACGTAATACTATATAACGTTATCCGTTATAACGTAATACTATGTAACGTTATCCGTTATAACGTAATACTATGTGACGTTATACGTTATAACGTAATACTATATAACGTTATACGTTATAACGTATTACTATATAACGTTATACGTTACATGGTGATACTATGTAACGTTATAACGTAATAGTATATAACGTTATACGTTATATCGTAATACTATATAACGTTATACGTTATAACGTAATACTATATAACGTTATCCGTTATAACGTAATACTATGTAACGTTATCCGTTATAACGTAATACTATGTAACGTTATACGTTATAACGTAATACAATATAACGTTATACGTTATAACGTAATACTATATAACGTTATACGTTATAACGTAATACCATATAATGTTATACGTTATAACGTAATACTATATAACGTTATACGTTATAACGTAACACTATATAACGTTATACGTTATAACGTAACACTTTATAACGTCATACGTTATAACGTAATACTATATAACGTTATACGTTATAACGTAATACTATATAACGTTATAACGTAATACTATATAACGTTATACGTTATATGGTGATACTATATAACGTTGTAACGTAATACTATATAACGTGATACGTTATATGGTAATACTATATAACGTTATACGTCATAACGTAATACTATATAAACGTTATTCGTTATAACGTAATACTATATATACGTTATACGTTATACGTTATAACGTAATACTATATTAACGTTATACGTTATACGTTATAACGTAATACTATATAACGTATACGTTATAACGTATACTATATAACGTTATACGTTACATGGTGATACTATATAACGTTATAACGTAATAGTATATAACGTTATACGTTATATCGTAATACTATATAACGTTATAAGTTATAACGTAATACTATATAACGTTATCCGTTATAACGTAATACTATGTAACGTTATCCGTTATAACGTAATACTATGTAACGTTATACGTTATAACGTAATACTATATAACGTTATACGTTATAACGTAATACTATATATAACGTTATACGTTATAACGTAATTACCATATAATGTTATACGTTATAACGTAATACTATATAACGTTATACGTTATAACGTAACACTATATAACGTCATACGTTATAACGTAATACTATATAACGTTATACGTTATAACGTAATACTATATAACGTTATACGTTATATGGTGATACTATATAACGTTATAACGTAATACTATATAACGTGATACGTTATATGGTAATACTATATAACGTTATAACGTCATAACGTAATACTATATAACGTGATACGTTATATGGTAATACTATATAACGTTATACGTCATAACGTAATACTATATAACGTTATACGTCATAACGTAATACTATATAACGTTATACGTTATAACGTAATACTATATATCGTTATACGTTATAACGTAATACTATATAACGTTATACGTTATATGGTAATTACTATATAACGTTATACGTTATAACGTCATACTATATAACGTTATGCGTTATAACGTAATACTATATAACGTTATACGTTACATGGTGATACTATATAACGTTATAACGTAATAGTATATAACGTTATAACGTAATAGTATATAACGTTATACGTTATACCGTAATACTATATAACGTTATACGTTATAAACGTATTACTATATAACGTTATACGTTATAACGTAACACTATATAAAGTTATACGTTATAACGTAATACTATATAACGTTATACGTTATATGGTAATACTATATAACGTTATACGTTATAACGTAATACTATATAACGTTATACGTTATAACGTAATACTATATAACGTTATACGTTATAACGTAATACCATATAATGTTATACGTTATAACGTAATACTATATAACGTTATACGTTATAACCTAACACTATATAACGTCATACGTTATAACGTAATACTATATAACGTTATACGTTATAACGTAATACTATATAACGTTATACGTTATATGGTGATACTATATAACGTTATAACGTAATACTATATAACGTGATACGTTATATGGTAATACTATAATAACGTTATACGTCATAACGTAATACTATATAACGTTTATACGTTATAACGTAATACTATATAACGTTATACGTTATAACGTAATACTATATAACGTTATACGTTACATGGTGATACTATGTAACGTTATAACGTAATACTATATAACGTTATACGTTATATGGTAATACTATATAACGTTATACGTTACATGGTAATACTATATAACGTTATACGTTATAACGTCATACTATATAACGTTATGCGTTATAACGTAATACTATATAACGTTATACGTTACATAGTGATACTATATAACGTTAGACGTTACATGGTGATACTATATAACGTTATACGTTACATGGTGATACTATATAACGTTATACGTTATAACGTAATACTATATAACGTTATACGTTATATGTAATACTATATAACGTTATACGTTATAACGTCATACTATATAACGTTATACGTTTAACGTAATACTATATAACGTTATACGTTACATGGTGATACTATATAACGTTATACGTTACATGGTGATACTATATAACGTTATACACGTAATAGTATATAACGTTTATAACGTAATAGTATATAACGTTATACGTTATACCGTAATACTATATAACGTTATACGTTATACGTTATAACGTAATACTATATAACGTTATACGTTATAAACGTATTACTATATAACGTTATACGTACATGGTGATACTATATAACGTTATAACGTAATAGTATATAACGTTTATACGTTATATCGTAATACTATATAACGTTATACGTTATAACGTAATACTATATAACGTTATACGTAATAACGTAATACTATATAACGTTATACGTTATAACGTAATACCATATAATGTTATACGTTATAACGTAATACTATATAACGTTATACGTTATAACGTAACACTATATAACGTCATACGTTATAACGTAATACTATATAACGTTATACGTTATAAACGTAGTACTATATAACGTTATAACGTAATACTGTATAACGTTATAACGTAATACTATATAACGTTATAACGTAATACTATATAACGTTATACGTTATATGGTAATACTAAATAACGTTATACGTTATAACGTAATACTATATAACGTTATACGTTATAAACGTAATACTATATAACGTTATACGTTATAAACGTAACACTATATAACGTCATACGTTATAACGTAATACTATATAACGTTATACGTTTATAGGTGATACTATATAACGTTATAATGTAATACTATATAACGTGATACGTTATATGGTAATACTATATAACGTTATACGTCATAACGTAATACTATATAACGTTATACGTCATAACGTAATACTATATAACGTTATACGTTATAACGTAATACTATATAACGTTATACGTTATAACGTAATACTATATAAAGTTATACGTTACATGGTGATACTATATAACGTTATAACGTAATACTATATAACGTTATACGTTATATGGTAATACTATATAACGTTATACGTTATATGGTAATACTATATAACGTTATACGTTATATGGTATACTATATAACGTTATACGTTATAACGTCATACTATATAACGTTATACGTTATAACGTAATACTATATAACGTTATACGTTACATGGTGATACTATATAACGTTATACGTTACATGGTGATACTATATAACGTTATAACGTAATAGTATATAACGTTATAACGTAATAGTATATAACGTTATACGTTATAACGTAATACTATATAACGTTATACGTTATAACGTAATACTATATAACGTTATGACGTTATAACGTAATACCATATAATGTTATACGTTATAACGTAATACTATATAACGTTATACGTTATAACGTAATACTATATAACGTTATCCGTTATAACGTAATACTATGTAACGTTATCCGTTATAACGTAATACTATGTGACGTTATACGTTATAACGTAATACTATATAACGTTATACGTTATAACGTATTACTATATAACGTTATACGTTACATGGTGATACTATGTAACGTTATAACGTAATAGTATATAACGTTATACGTTATATCGTAATACTATATAACGTTATACGTTATAACGTAATACTATATAACGTTTATCCGTTATAACGTAATACTATGTAACGTTATCCGTTATAACGTAATACTATGTAACGTTATACGTTATAACGTAATACAATATAACGTTATACGTTATAACGTAATACTATATAACGTTATACGTTATAACGTAATACCATATAATGTTATACGTTATAACGTAATACTATATAACGTTATACGTTATAACGTAACACTATATAACGTTATACGTTATAACGTAACACTTTATAACGTCATACGTTATAACGTAATACTATATAACGTTATACGTTATAACGTAATACTATATAACGTTATAACGTAATACTATATAACGTTATACGTTATATGGTGATACTATATAACGTTTGTAACGTAATACTATATAACGTGATACGTTATATGGTAATACTATATAACGTTATACGTCATAACGTAATACTATATAACGTTATTCGTTATAAACGTAATACTATATAACGTTATAACGTTATACGTATAAGTAATACTATAAACGTTATACGTTATACGTTATAACGTAATACTATATAACGTTATACGTTATAACGTATTACTATATAACGTTATACGTTACATGGTGATACTATATAACGTTATAACGTAATAGTATATAACGTTATACGTTATATCGTAATACTATATAACGTTATAAGTTATAACGTAATACTATATAACGTTATCCGTTATAACGTAATACTATGTAACGTTATCCGTTATAACGTAATACTATGTAACGTTATACGTTATAACGTAATACTATATAAACGTTATCGTTATAACGTAATACTATATAACGTTATACGTTATAACGTAATACCATATAATGTTATACGTTATAACGTAATACTATATAACGTTATACGTTATAACGTAACACTATATAACGTCATACGTTATAACGTAATACTATATAACGTTATACGTTATAACGTAATACTATATAACGTTATACGTTATATGGTGATACTATATAACGTTATAACGTAATACTATATAACGTGATACGTTATATGGTAATACTATATAACGTTATACGTCATAACGTAATACTATATAACGTGATACGTTATATGGTAATACTATATACGTTATACGTCATAACGTAATACTATATAACGTTATTACGTCATAACGTAATACTATATAACGTTATACGTTATAACGTAATACTATATATCGTTATACGTTATAAACGTAATACTATATAACGTTATACGTTATATGGTAATACTATATAACGTTATACGTTATAACGTCATACTATATAACGTTATGCGTTATAACGTAATACTATATAACGTTATACGTTACATGGTGATACTATATAACGTTATAATCGTAATAGTATATAACGTTATAACGTAATAGTATATAACGTTATACGTTATACCGTAATACTATATAACGTTATACGTTATAACGTAATACTATATAACGTTATACGTTATAACGTAACACTATATAAAGTTATAACGTTATAACGTAATACTATATAACGTTATACGTTATATGGTAATACTATATAACGTTATACGTTATAACGTAATACTATATAACGTTATACGTTATAACGTAATACTATATAACGTTATACGTTATAACGTAATACCATATAATGTTATACGTTATAACGTAATACTATATAACGTTATACGTTATAACCTAACACTATATAACGTCATACGTTATAACGTAATACTATATAACGTTATACGTTATAACGTAATACTATATAACGTTATACGTTATATGGTGATACTATATAACGTTTATAACGTAATACTATATAACGTGATACGTTATATGGTAAATACATATAACGTTATACGTCATAACGTAATACTATATAACGTTATACGTTATAACGTAATACTATATAACGTTATACGTTATAACGTAATACTATATAACGTTATACGTTACATGGTGATACTATGTAACGTTATAACGTAATACTATATAACGTTATACGTTATATGGTAATACTATATAACGTTATACGTTACATGGTAATACTATATAACGTTATACGTTATAACGTCATACTATATAACGTTATGCGTTATAACGTAATACTATATAACGTTATACGTTACATAGTGATACTATATACGTTAGACGTTACATGGTGATACTATATAACGTTATACGTTACATGGTGATACTATATAACGTTATACGTTATAACGTAATACATATAACGTTATACGTTATATGGTAATTACTATATACGTTATACGTTATAACGTCATACTATATAACGTTATACGTTATAACGTAATACTATATAACGTTATACGTTACATGGTGATACTATATAACGTTATACGTTACATGGTGATACTATATAACGTTATAAACGTAATAGTATATAACGTTATAACGTAATAGTATATAACGTTATACGTTATAACCGTAATACTATATAACGTTATACGTTATACGTTATAACGTAATACTATATAACGTTATACGTTATAACGTATTACTATATAACGTTATACTTACATGGTGATACTATATAACGTTATAACGTAATAGTATATAACGTTATACGTTATATCGTAATACTATATAACGTTATACGTTATAACGTAATACTATATAACGTTATACGTAATAACGTAATACTATATAACGTATACGTTATAACGTAATACCAATAATGTTATACGTTATAACGTAATACTATATAACGTTATACGTTATAACGTAACACTATATAACGTCATACGTTATAACGTAATACTATATAACGTTATACGTTATAACGTAGTACTATATAACGTTATAACGTAATACTGTATAACGTTATAACGTAATACTATATAACGTTATAACGTAATACTATATTAACGTTATACGTTATATGGTAATACTAAATAACGTTATACGTTATAACGTAATACTATATAACGTTATACGTTATAACGTAATACTATATAACGTTATACGTTATAACGTAACACTATATAACGTCATACGTTATAACGTAATACTATATAACGTATACGTTAGATGGTGATACTATATAACGTTATAATGTAATACTATATAACGTGATACGTTATATGAGTAATACTATATAACGTTATACGTCATTAACGTAATACTATATAACGTTATACGTCATAACGTAATACTATATAACGTTATACGTTATAACGTAATACTATATAACGTTATACGTTATAACGTAATACTATATAAAGTTATACGTTACATGGTGATACTTTATAACGTTATAACGTAATACTATATAACGTTATACGTTATATTGGTAATACTATATAACGTTATACGTTATATGGTAATACTATATAACGTTATACGTTATATGGTAATACTATATAACGTTATACGTTATAACGTCATACTATATAACGTTATACGTTATAACGTAATACTATATAACGTTATACGTTACATGGTGATACTATATAACGTTATACGTTACATGGTGATACTATATAACGTTATAACGTAATAGTATATAACGTTAGTAACGTAATAGTATATAACGTTATACGTTATAACGTAATACTATATAACGTTATACGTTATACGTAATACTATATAACGTTATACGTTATAACGTAATACCATATAATGTTATACGTTATAACGTAATACTATATAACGTTATACGTTATAACGTAATACTATATAACGTTATCCGTATATAACGTAAATACTATGTAACGTTATCCGTTATAACGTAATACTATGTGACGTTATACGTTATAACGTAATACTATATAACGTTATACGTTATAACGTATTACTATATAACGTTATACGTTACATGGTGATACTATGTAACGTTATAACGTAATAGTATATAACGTTATACGTTATATCGTAATACTATATAACGTTATACGTTATAACGTAATACTATATAACGTTATCCGTTATAACGTAATACTATGTAACGTTATCCGTTATAACGTAATACTATGTAACGTTATACGTTATAAACGTAATACAATATAACGTTATACGTTATAACGTAATACTATATAACGTTATACGTTATAACGTAATACCATATAATGTTATACGTTATAACGTAATACTATATAACGTTATACGTTATAACGTAACACTATATAACGTTATACGTTATAACGTAACACGTTATAACGTCATACGTTATAACGTAATACTATATAACGTTATACGTTATAACGTAATACTATATAACGTTATAACGTAATACTATATAACGTTATACGTTATATGGTGATACTATATAACGTTATAACGTAATACTATATAACGTGATACGTTATATGGTAATGACTATATAACGTTATACGTCATAACGTAATACTATATAACGTCTATTCGTTATAACGTAATACTATATAACGTTATACGTTATACGTTATAACGTAATACTATATAACGTTATACGTTATACGTTATAACGTAATACTATATAACGTTATACGTTATAACGTATTACTATATAACGTTATACGTTACATGGTGATACTATATAACGTTATAACGTAATAGTATATAACGTTATACGTTATATCGTAATACTATATAACGTTATAAGTTATACGTAATACTATATAACGTTATATCCGTTATAACGTAATACTATGTAACGTTATCCGTTATAACGTAATACTCTGTAACGTTATACGTTATAACGTAATACTATATAACGTTATACCGTCTATAACGTAATACTATATAACGTTATACGTTATAACGTAATACCATATAATGTTATACGTTATAACGTAATACTATATAACGTTATAACGTTATAACGTAACACTATATAACGTCATACGTTATAAACGTAATACTATATAACGTTATACGTTATAACGTAATACTATATAACGTTATACCGTTATATGGTGATACTATATAACGTTATAACGTATACTATATAACGTGATACGTTATATGGTAATACTATATAACGTTATACGTCATACGTAATACTATATAACGTGATACGTTATATGGTAATAACTATATAACGTTATAACGTCATAACGTAATACTATATAACGTTATACGTTATACGTAATACTATATACGTATACGTTATACGTAATACTATGTAACGTTATCCGTTATAACGTATACTATGTGACGTTATACGTTATAACGTAATACTATATTAACGTTATACGTTAGTAACGTATTACTATATAACGTTATACGTTACATGGTGATACTATGTAACGTTATAACGTAATAGTATATAACGTTATACGTTATATCGTAATACTATATAACGTTATACGTTTATAACGTAATACTATATAACGTTATCCGTTATAACGTAATACTATGTAACGTTATCCGTTATAACCGTAATACTATGTAACGTTATACGTTATAACGTAATACAATATAACGTTATACGTTATAACGTAGATACTATATAAAGTTATACGTTATAACGTAATACCATATAATGTTATACGGTTATAACGTAATACTATATAACGTTATACGTTATACGTAACACTATATAACGTTATACGTTATAACGTAACACGTTATAACGTCATACGTTATAACGTAATACTATATAACGTTATACGTTATAACGTAATACTATATAACGTTATAACGTAATACTATATAACGTTATACGTTATATGGTGATACTATATAACGTTATAACGTAATACTATATAACGTGATACGTTATATGGTAATACTATATAACGTTATACGTCATAACGTAATACTATATAACGTTATTCGTTATAACGTAATACTATATAACGTTATACGTTATACGTGATAACGTAATACTATATAACGTTATACGTTATACGTTATAACGTAATACTATATAACGTTATACGTTATAACGTATTACTATATAACGTTATACGTTACATGGTGATACTATATAACGTTATAACGTAATAGTATATAACGTTATACGTAATATCGTAATACTATATAACGTTATAAGTTATAACGTAATACTATATAACGTTATCCGTTATAACGTAATACTATGTAACGTTATCCGTTATAACGTAATACTATGTAACGTTATACGTTATAACGTAATACTATATAACGTCTATACGTTATAACGTAATACTATATAACGTTATACGTTATA